>NC_140600.1:41664721-41684721 GCF_057381915.1 Diplotaxodon limnothrissa
CGGACGCTGCCCGGCCCGCCCCGGCAGCAGCAGCAGGTGTAGGACGCCGTGTGGACAGCGTTACAGACACTCGCCGTTTCCTCTATGTGCATGTACAATGACAATAAAGGCCTATTCTATTCTACTCTATTCTATTCTACATGTCTGTCATATTCTTCAAAACCAAAGCAAACATGAGTGAAAGGAAACGGGACACCGAGGGAAAACGGTCACAGACACACAGAGGAGGGACGGAGGAGGAAGGACACGGCAAAGAGAGCAGGGAACACTGAGGAGAGGAGGAGGAGGCAGCAAATAGATGAAGGACGGCTCTCTGGCGCTTCGGCCTCCTCCGGGAGCTGACGGCAGCTCCGTGGAGTCATTAAATCCAATCCTCTCTGCCCTCTGAACAATATAACAAAAAACACCCGCTGAGTCTCAAGTACGATGCTGTGAGATGCGTCCCAGTTGGGGTTTATTACTGGGGCGGGTTTTGATAATTAATTTATCGATTGGCTTGAATAACGTGATATCGATTCATTAAAATCCTGAATCGATTTTTTAAATATAAATTTATTTTGCCCAAAACGCCAGAATCTCAGGTTAAACCTCACAAAATTTAAACAACCACCAAAACAGTAAATGAGAGCAGGAACACGATTCTGCACGAAGACATAAACACAAAGGGGGATCTGAGGGGATCTGCGCCATCTCGATGGTCTGTTAGGTCCAAAGACGGTGGTACTGCCTGGGTCTGCCTTGAGCTGATCCCCGGTTGGGCCCTGCTGATTCGACTCCCTGAATGCTGCAGTTTTATCGTGGGGGTGTTGATTCCTGTGCATGAGAGTTTCTATAGAGAGGTGTAAATATGGGCTGTCTGGATACACGAATGTGATGAGGCTGAGAGCCATACAGGGGTAAAGGGGTGGGGGGATGGTGGGAGGGGTTCACATGATGGGTTTTCTGGTTTCCTCACTTTTTTTTTTTTGAGTTCTTTGTTTTGTTTTTGTTTGTTTTAAAAAAATTCTGTAATTATCAATGTTGTTATGCTATTATTATTATTATTATTATTATTAAAAAGAAAAAATATGTAGTGATCTGAATTATAATATTTGTGACTGTCTGAAGCAAAGTTTCCCAGATTCAAATCGAATCGATTCTAGAAACCAGTGACGATACCCAGTCCTATTTATTACTGGGATTACTGAGTTTTTCTGGGCTCCATCAGCACAGCTACAGATTTGATTTCTTATGACTGAAGGAAACTAAAAAATAAAAAGTGCCGCAGCCGTTTACACGGAGCACAAATATGAATCCAATTAACAATGAAACGAAGCTATTAGGCCTCGAGCTTTAAACCGAGGCAGCCGCCACGAGCGCACAGCAGCTGCATTATGAGCACCACCCAGACCGCCTCCGCCTTTTATACTTGTCCGTTTTTCCACCGAACGACGTCCAAAGATGAGCTCACAGTAAGACAACAATCCAACAGTTTCTGTAATGAGTCATAATGAAGAACGAAGGAAAAAGCTCGATGTGGACATCACGCGAGACAGACTCCAAGTATCCAGAGCAGGATGTCGAACTCTTCTTCTGCTGCGGGAAACAAACAGCTCACTTTGGTCTCAGGCCAGACCAGCGAGCGCCGCGTCAGCGTGAAGACGTTCAACGACACGTGTAACCTGTGACGTGCGAGCACGCCTCACTTTGAATGCCTGTTGCCTGTCAGATGATAAGAAACGAGTCAAACTCTCGACTGTCCTGTGATTACCAAACAACCTTTCTGCTCATTTTTGGCAGTAATCTATTTTAAAGTCAACAGTGAAAAAAATGGAATTTTTTATTTTTTTTATTTAAACCTTATAGTACATAGAATAGAATAGAATAGAATAGAATAATCCTTTAATTGTCCCACAAGGGGAAGTTTGGTTGTAACAGCAGCCAAAACGACACATATTACCATAACTGTTATTATTATATTACTAAATCACCTGAACGGTGGGTCTTTATCACCAAGAAAAGAAACAGACTCTGAAATAACTTTCAAGAATTGTCCACAGACTGGAGTCTTTGCTGGGCCAATTCTGGCCCCTGGGCCTTATGTTTGACACCCCTGATCTAAAGCAAAAAATGACAAAGATTCAGATCAGCTGGAGAGGAAAAAAAAACCCTCAACGGAGGCAGCTGTGCCTCCAACCTGAAACGCTGAGTATCGACCGAGTTCCACCAGAGGGTCGTTTATAGATTAAGTACAACGTGCACTTCTGGCTGAGTCAGGCTCAGGAGGCTCAGGAGAGCAGAAGGAAGGGAGCAGGAGACAGAGACAGCGAGGACAACACTGGGAGAGGTGAAATGATGAACTTACTCTGGAAACTAGCAATGGACAGATCTCCTGAAAGGCATGCAAAGGAGAAGCACAGAGAAGTCAGCGTCCGTGCAGGAGTAAGACTCGGGTGGGACACAAACAGGATTCAGCACCACGGACAGAGCTTCTGTCCCAGTTCATATTCACGACACAGTCACTACCACGCCCTCTGACTTCTGCCACGCCCTCCGACCCATGCCACGCCCTGAGTCTGACCGATTACTCATCTTTAACCTCTGGTGTTTGCACTCTCAGTGTACCACCCTCATCCATCCCTCAGTTTTAGAGACGAGGAGAGGGGTTCGAGCTCTGTGCCTGCGCTCTGTACGCTGACCCAGCAGATCATCAGCAGGAATAACAAACTGGGAAACACGAGCGCCCAAACCTGATGGGAGGCGTAGCGTAGTGTAGTCGGCATGCTGGACGTAGAAGAGGCAGTGGCTCTATCACTCCGTCTCTATTCTGTGTTTATTCTGTCTCTACTGAATCTCTATTCTGTCCTTTGGGAGTGCACTGAGAAGCTGGAAGGAGCACTCAGAGTGAGGCAGACAGATCCAAGACAGTCAGTGAAGAGGAGGAGGAACTGAGGGAAGCTACGAAGAGGACGAAGATTGGACGGTGCAGATAAAACACCTGTGCAGGTATGGAGACGTCCAGGAGAGAGGCTGGTGTATAACTGACCTAAAGTAATGAATGAATTTCCCCTTTAAAAGAATTTAGTGAGCTACTTTCCTTTTTGCACTGTTGTTATTTGAGTGTGTCGAGCAGTTTTATTGCATTTGGCTTTTATTTTTCCACCCTGAGCTCTTTAAAAACCCACTGAGGAGCGTCACAGAGTCAGTGAGGGGGTGCAGGGCAGGTGTTTTTGGATGCAGACGCTCCCATAAAGCACCGCAGGCCGGGATCAGAGGGCGTGAACGGGCTGCTAAAGTGCCTCCACGTGACGATCCACAGCTCGGCGTGCGAGGACCGAGCAGCGCTTCACTCTGAGAGCAGATGTTTCTGCATGATGTCGACGGCGAGTCGAGGCCGTCTGTGTTTTTCAGCACAAACACTGAAGCGCTGCAGAGCCGCTTCCTAAAATAAAACGTCAGTCTTCATCTCGGCACAAACATCACACACAACTTTGGTGATTCATTTCTGACGTTCACCTCCACAAACGCTGATGATTAAAGCTGTAAATCACAGCGAGCTGCGGCAAAAATAAACTGCAGACGAGGCCGCCGCCTCAATTTATTTATGGAAATTCATGAAAGAGCGAGCACCTGAACCGGGAGCGTGCTGCAAACCAAGAGGAGGAGACGGGAGCTGATGACAGGCATGCACAGACAGAACAGCAAAGAGCACCTACTCTGCAGACTGGGCAGGTTGGCATCCTCGGGTTTGGTTTTCAGCAGATGAGGGAGGCGAGTGTATCTGTAGCCAAAACCACAACCCTGAGGAAGAGAGAGGGATGAAGGTCAGCAGAGCTGCAGGGAGACAGCTTCTCTCAGTCAAACTGCAAAAACACTGGAGCGTCTGGAAGATGATCGCTGAAGCATCAGTGCTGATCATCTTCCAGACGCTGCTTTACTTCTTGCAGCACTAACACTTCATCAGTGCTGATTTCACTGATTAATTAACAATAAACGATCAATAAATGTTTGTGTTAGACAACAAATACTGAGCAAAAGCCCGAACACGTCACTGTATCTTTGTTAAACGGCCGTGATGACCTAAAGAACTGGTTAAACGCTGATTTTCATCTTAAAGAAAGACGCCATGTCTGCTTGTGCTGACCGGCCTCTCTCGACCACTCAGGGCGGTGCATCCGTCAGTCTGTTCAAAGCTTGGCTGTGATTGGTGACAGCCGCTGCTCCGCTTTCACCTGAGGCAAGACAGCGTGAACATGTTAACCCTTTGCGAGCTTCATTTCGTGGAGGATTCCTATAGAGACTGAATGTGTTGGTGCATTAGTCTGAACACTGCGGTCTGCTGATCCTCAGTAAACACCTTCAGTTCTTTCAGCTGTTGCCCTTCATACAGGAGCTGCTTCTACTTTTGCTCCAGTCTCACTCCGACTCTCTGGCCTCGAGCTCAACCTCGTCATCCTGTAAAGATACTGTTCTGTTGTCGGCTTCCTGTGAAGCTCTGCTTCTTTTAAATGTGCTGCATGAACAGACTTCACCGTGGCCCAGAGCTGACGGCAGGATCGCAGCACCTGCTCATAACAGCTGAGCAAGTAAAATTGATTTATAGCGCTTTTCACAGATAAAAACCACAAAGTGCTTTAACACACAAGAAATGGAAATATAAAACAACGTAACTGTAAATAAAACAACATAAGAGGAAATTAATAAAATGCTTTTCTAAATAAAAATGTCTGCAGCTGTTTTTTAAAACAATGAGTCCGTGCAGCGTAGAGACCGTGGGAGAGACTCCACAGCCGTGGGGCGCTGCCACCAGCGCCTCTGATCTAATGACCGTAAAGCTCGAGAAGATGAGTGCCGTGTCAGCAGGTCTGATAAATATTGGAGACCATGCAGGGCCCTACATGGTCTCCAATATTTATCAGACCTGCTCTAAAGGTTACAGCTAAAATTTTAAAATCAAACCTAAAACTTACAGGCAACCAGTGAAGGGAAGCTAAAACTGGAGTAACACGAGACCTTCTCTTGGAGCCTGTTAACAGTCGCGCTGCAGCCTTCTGCGCCGTCTGAAGACGATTTAAGGCTGATTTGTTAAAACAAGTAAAGGTTACAGTAGTCTAACCGAGAGGAAGTAAAAGCACGAATAATCACCTCAAGTTCAGGCTTTGACTCCATTAGTCTGAGTTTAGAAACATTCAGTAAATGATAAAAACAGTTTCGGACCGGCTGCTCGAGCGACAGCGAGCTGTCAGACATGGCACCGAGGTTTCTGAGGCTCGATTTTACAGGAGGCTCTAAGAAGCTGATACGCTGAGTTTCTGTCTTATCAGAGTTTAGTTGGAGGGAATTGTCATTTAACCGCTGGTTGATTTCTGTCAACCAATGACTTCAATTAGACAATTTATAAAAGTCAGAAATCCTGAAGGAACAGTACAGTTGGATGTCATCAGCATAGAGATGATAGGAGATATTTTTATAGCGCTTAATAATTTGGCTCGGGGGGAATATATATAAAGCAGAACTAGAACTGGACCCAGGACAGGTCCCTGAGGCTCCACGATTCATGAACAGTAAAAGATCTCTCACACAAATATGACATTTTAAAACAACAGCAGTAATCCCAAACAAGTTCTCGAGTCTGTTTATCAGGATGCTGTGATCTACAGCATCAAAAGCAGAGCCGAGATCCAGCAGGACCAGCACTGCGTCCTCTCCAGAGTCTGCTGCCATCAAGACATCAGTGGATACTGTAAGGGAGGCCGTTTCAGTGGGATGCAATTTACAAAAACCAGACTGGAAAGTGTCCATAACTGTTTCCTGGATAAAAATGCAGTTAAGTTGTTCTACTACTACGTTTTCTAAAACCTTCTATATAAAAGGCAGTTTGGATATTGGCCTGTTAGGAGTGTGTGTGTGTGTGTGTGTGTCTCACCCTCCACAGTCTGACCAGGATCCAGTTGGTCTGGGCCCAGGGTCTCTGCTCGTACGGAGCCAGCAGGTTCTTCATCATGGCCACTCGCCTGGAATCAGACAGGTGAGCATCAACACGTCACTTCCTGTCAGCTCCGACACATAAACATCATTTCAGTGGGAGCAGCTGTTTCCATGACAGCTGAACAGCTGCTCTGATGCTGCTAACGTCACCGCAGACGTTGAGTGAGCAGAGCTCTGGCTCGGCTCGCACATCAGGCTCGATTACAGCAGCTAAAAAGGCACAAACAATAAAAACAATGCACCCACTTCTCACCCAGCTGTCAGAGTGCGAGCGTGCTACACGTGGAGAGGACTAACACACAGCCCGAGGGCGTGGACCGAGGGAGGAAGCGGCGGCGGCGGCACGCATCGTGCAACTTCCCTGTGAGCAGACAGAGCTGAGGGACGTTTAATCCTGACTGATGCTCAGAAACGATGCCGTGTGTCGTTTAGTGTAAGGAGACAAACTAGGCCGCTCATCACGAGCTGCACGCCGGACACACGTTGATCCATCAGCTGTGGCGAGCTGACACCACATGACATCAATCCCTTCAGGAGCTCCGTTTGTGAGCGCAGCTGTTATTCACATCAGACTGCCCGCCGTCTCTGCCGACGCCCCGCTGCTGGTCCCGCCCTGATGTTTGAACCCTGCCGGCAGGTTTCAGGGTCAGAGGTCAGATGAAAACAGCTCTCAGAGTGGGTGTAGTGCATGGATCCAACTACACCACCCCACAAACTCCAGCATGTTACAGAGGGCACAGCGTGGCTTTATTAAACCCTCTAACAGCCTTAAATGCTGCCAGCCAATAAGAATCCACCATTAGCAGATTTAGACTTTCTATTTTAAATGCGTCTCATCGCAAAGACTCGAGCGCTGCGTCCGAATTCACACAGGAGGGGAGCCGCTGGTATTTAATGTGGCATGCTGATTGGTCGGTTCAAAGACAACTGGAGCCACGGGATTGGACCGCTGCAGGACATGAGCTCACGGCCGCCCCTCTCGGTGGAGCAGCGGTTAGCGCCATCGGCTCACAGCAGGAAGCGTCTCCCCAAGGTCGCAGGTTTCCTCCCACACGCCAAGCACGCGCTCGTTAGCTTAACTGACTGCAGGTGAGTGGCGAGTGTGCGTCACCCGCGATGGACTGGCCACCTGTCCAGGTGGGATGGGCGAGTAAGTGTTTACTGATCACTGAAGAGCAGCAGCTCAGTCACCCTGAAGGTTTTTCTGGAAAACAATCAAACCAGACTCACTGCTCCTCCGGGATCCTCTCCACAGCCCTGAGGGATTGTGGGTAACAGACGTAGCTGGCCAGCGCCTGCATCAGAGAGTCTTTGATATCTGTGGAGAGAGAGCAGATCAGAGATTCAAAGACAGCTGGAAAAATAAACATTGCAGCAGGAAAACAGCTTTACTGCGCGTGTGCAGCAGCGCCCCCTGCTGTTTGCTTCCAGGTCGGTCTCACACACACGATCAGTTACACCTTTCTAATGACACACTGTTATCAGCAGGCTCTCACTTTCCCATCCTCTACCCTTCCTCCTCCTCATCTTCAGTCTCCTCATTAAAAATGGCAGTGAGGCGCGTCTAAGCCATTACATCCACTCAGTCTCCTCTGCTGTCCTCCAGCAGGACTTCATAATTAACAGGTCCCGCCTCGCCGTTTGGACCAGACCGCTCGAGGCCGGATTTCCCCGCACGGCGTTTTATCTCAGATGATGGATGGAACTGCTGAGCTCATCATTTCTGCTGCGAGGCCTCCCGCGGTCCTCGGGGGATTCGGTTCATTAGTTATGGTGGGCTCCAGTGCTCGCCCTCCGTCTCCTCGTAGATGCACGTTCGGTATGAATGTGAAGCTGCTACGTCACCTCGTTCAAGTTATCACATTCACACATCCCCGGGCGGGCGGTGTCGACGCCACCCCATCAGCCGTTTCCAGGCGACGGGTCACAAACCGAGGCTAAATGTTCCGTCCTCAGCCTGGATCCAGATCAGCTCTCTGGATTACACCAAGAGGATCAGGAACCTTTGACTGTGGGTGGGACCCATGTGACCTGCTCACACGACACCCTCCTACAGTTCTGGCCAACATGCAAACATCTCCACCCCTGTAAGGTGGTCATTCATAGACAAGAGATAGTGAGGGGCTCAGAGGAGAGCCGCTGCTCCTCTATATGGAAGGGAGGCAGTGGAGGAGGTTCAGCATCTGACCAGGAGGCCCAGCACACACAGCTGGAGATTACAGAACCCACAGAACAGCTGGAGGAGGTGGAGGTCCAGGAGTGGGTGGGTGGAGTAAGTGTTGACCACCCAGCAGGGGGCGCTGCTGCACAGAGGGGCTAGCTTCCTCTGACTGGAGCTGATCTGCACTAAAAGACAAACACGGGTAGAGCAGGGCGATATGGCCAAAAATATTTATCACGATATATATTTGAAAATTTGCGATAACGATATAACTGACGATATAATTGATGCGAGACAAAATACAACTCCACAACATTACTCGCGCAAAAAGACAACCTTCCATTTATTTTCACTTAAACAAGAAGCTGGTTTTTATGTACATTAAAGCTTTATAAAAATGTAACAGTGCAAATGCAAATTCCTTGCTGAAAGTTTAACCAAAAGGCATTTCCAGTAGAAATGGGCTGACATATCCTGAGCATAACCATGTATAATATCCACTGAAGTTAAAAAGAGGTGCTTTGCAACATTAAACTGCAGTGTGCAGTACGCATTTTTCGGACCGTAAGGTGCACGGGATTATAAGGCACATTAAGCGAAACAAAGCAGTCAGATAAATCAAACTTTATTAAACTCATTCTTCTTGCTTCCTCCACTTCTGTACCATTCATTCATTAATGTTGAATTCTCTGGCAGCTGCTCTATTCCCATGTTGTTGCAGTATATTAATGACTAACCTGGTATTGTGGATGGATTATCTCAGTTGTTCTCCTGACTGAAGTTTGGTCCGTTTACAGCATCCTGCCATGCGATTGCATTTGTCTCTAACCATGAAGAACGTTCACGTTAACTTTTATAAGTGGAAAAGTGTTAGTGTTCGTCCTCCAGCTTCACTGTGTTTATGCTAACATAGCTGTGTCACTAGCGATCACGTAGCACATCATTATATACCAGCTAGCCCAACTTCAGTAACCCTACAAACGTCACTGCTGTTTAGTTTCCTGTCTTCATTTATGTTGGAAGTGATAGCAGAGCTGTACGTTTGATTTTTTTCAGAAATCTCTCAGTCAGAACATGCAATATCATGCTTAGGTAACTAGCGAAACTAGCGAGCTAACTTCCGCTAGCTTCCTGCTAACTTCTAACTCCGTTAAATGTAATAAATTTTGTTTTCATGGATGCCTGGAAGTTAAACTTCATAGTTACACCTGGTAAAGCAGCAATGCTGATCGTTTTATTAAAGATGAAAGAATTTAGACAGTTTTTAACTCTCAGTGATGCTGCAGTGTTGTTTGACCTGAAGCATACGGAGTTTAGGACCCAGATTACTCCCAGATTTAAGAGCATCTTAGTCAGACAAATATGACAATAACGACGGCCGCTTGCATGTTCTGCAAAAAAATGTGCTTTGTCGTGTATCTGACGGACAAACACCAAACCAGTTCCACATAGGGTTGCCAACTCCCTGAAAAATAAATAAGGGACACCTCGTGGCCAGGGCCGGGCGACCCAGTTGTCTTCACCCTTCCCAGTGTGGTGAATTTTCTAGCTCTTTTTTTGTGTGTGAAATAATTTTTTTAACCCTTTGACTTGAATTTGATTTAAGTAGATGTGTATTCTTTGTGATATGAACACATGTGAAACAAATGATCATTTAGCCATTTATTTTTAGCTCAAAATGACAACATTAACACAGTAAAACAGGTCTCTTTCTTAAACAGAAGCCTGTCATGCTTAACTTTTGAGAATATAAGTAAATCTTTCTTTAAAAGCACTCTGTCCTGCTTAACTTAAAATAATAGAAAACAATAGAAAGAAAAATATTCTTGTAACAGTGCACATTTAGTGCATTTAGTACAATTGGCTTCAGTTGAGGTATTATTTCAGCTTTTCTAATGCTAATCAGCTGCTCCTGTTTGTAAACCCGCTTGTTCCCATGATTACGCATCATAACTCATCATCATTATTCATCTATGTATTACTTTTATGTATTAGTCATCAATTTGTTGTAATCATCTATCCTTGCAGTTGTTTATTACACAAAATAAATTATATTATCACACTTCTGGCCACATAGCGCTGATATTCACTGCACATGCCCATATTAACTTTTTCCAGCCAGGTGTTTTCCTTTTCCCATTCTTCCCTTTCTCTGAGGGGAACAAACATTGCTGCTCTAATGCTGGGCTCACACTGTGCGATTTTAGGCCCATTTTGAGCCGATTTTTGAGTGATCGGACCGATTTTGGCCTTCATCGTGCGTCGTGTAGTATACGTGGGGTAAAGAGAAGTGATTAACACCTCACGACCAGCTCCCGATCATCAATCGCTCGTGAGCCGCTCACACTGCTCGCGCGCAAACACGTAAACGCCGTGAAAAAGACTGCGCAGCACGGCTGTGCAGCATGTGATCTGGACACAAGCGATGGAGGCACAACTTGTAGAACTTTGGAAAGCTCATCCGAGCCTTTTCGATGTGGCATCACAAAATGATCACGACCACAACAACCGTGAAAATAGTTGGATTTACTCTGCTGCTCAATCACAGCTGCCCGATCAATGTTTTTCATTAGCAATTTAGCAAAGTTGATGGTGGTGGTGTGTCTGTGTGAGTGAAAGACGGAGAGAGAGAGCGCGACAGATTTTCTGTTATAACCTTCATTTTATGGAGGCACAGTGTGAGCACTCAGGTCGCATCAGAGCATCGGGCGGTATAGTGTGAGACCCTGCATCGTGACCTACCAACTTCTAACCCCTGCGAGTCAATCGTGCAGTTTGAGCAGGAGCTGAATAACGTGACTGAAAAAAATCGCACAGTGTTTGCCCAGCTTTAGGTGTACTGTCGTCCGAGACTTGCACCGCAGTGTTGGCCATGCTTCTTGTTGTGGTCATCTGTTGTCTTCCGGTATTTTCTCCGTAAGCGACCTTTCCTCGACCAATGAGATGAGCGGTAATCTGAATTGTCATACTCGTAAGTGTGCTGTCAGCTCATTGGTCACAAAGCAGGAGAGGGGCTGGGAATTATGTTTTCAAACAAAGCGTTAATTCCATAAACATTTATAGACTACTTTTGATTCTCACTGTATTACGGGACAAAGTGCGTCCCTTATTAGCTCAATACGGGACGTGTACTTTTGTTTCTAAATACGGGACGATTCCGTTTTTTAAGGGACGGTTGGCAACCCTAGTTCCACATCACTGAAGTTGCACCATTTTTACAAACCAGTTCTGGTTCATCTGTTTCACTCAACAATCGGCCATGTGCGTATGAAAACAAAGACACTGCGCATGCGCGTTTTACTCATATTCTATCGCGATATTTCATTTTCCTATCGTTGCCTAACATTATACCGGTATTACCGTGAACGGTATAATATGGCCCAGCCCTAAACACGAGTACAGAGAAGGACACGCAGACCGGGGACAGATTAAAGGAAAAGCCGTCCTAAAGGGTCAGGTGTGTGCTCCACCTGAGAGTGCTGCACAGACCCACACCACCCTGTGGGTGGAGACACCAGCAACATGCAGTGAAGCTAAGCTTGTTACAACTGGCCTCACTTTATAGAAATAAGGTTTTATTCTAAACAGTCTTAGTAAGAACTGAAGAGGTCAAGAAGGAGAGCGCCCTCCAGGCCAGTGGAGGCGTGTCTTTAATTAGAAATGAAGCTTAGTGTCCCGCTCTGCACTGCGAGGGCAGCAGGACCGCAGAGAGTCGGACACATGAATAAAAGTGATCTCAGAAGAGGAGACTGCCGATTCCAGCTGCTCTTTACTCAACTAGAATCAAAGGTGGACCTGTTCTGGCTCGCTATGATTGGATGAAAACTGTGAGGCGTGACCCATTTTTATGAAGTGGTGCCAAGGTCAGGGTTTTCCTTTAATCTGTCACATCTTTATTGAAAATCTCCCCGAGACAGAAAAATGTTGTGTGTGTGTGTGTGTGTGTGTGTGTGTGTGTGTGTGTGTGTGTGTGTGTGTGTGTGTGTGTGTGTGTGTGTGTGTGTGTTACCTGTCCCAACGATGCGTGGATCTGCAAAGTGCTTCGCGAGGATGGCAGCGAGCTGAGTCAGAGTTTCCTCGTAGCCTGAGGGAGAAAGATAAAATAAAGTGTGTGTGTCTGTGTGTGTGTGTGTCTGTGTGTGTGCGTCTGTGTGTCTGTGTGTGTGTGCGTGTGTGCGTGTGTCTGTGCGTGTCTGTCTGTGTGCGTCTGCGTGTGTCTGTGCGTGTGTCTGTGTGTGTCTGTGTGTGTGCGTCTGTGTCTGTGTCTGTGCGTGTGTCTGTGCGTGTGTCTGTGTGCGTCTGTGTCTGTGCGTGTGTCTGTGTGCGTCTGTGTGTGTGTGCGTCTGTGTCTGTGCGTGTGTCTGTGTGCGTCTGTGTGTGTGTGCGTCTGTGTCTGTGTCTGTGCGTGTGTCTGTGTGCGTCTGTGTGTGTGTGCGTCTGTGTCTGTGTCTGTGCGTGTGTCTGTGTGCGTCTGCGTGTGTCTGTGCGTGTGTCTGTGCGTGTGTCTGTGTGTGTCTGTGTGTGTGCGTCTGTGTCTGTGTCTGTGCGTGTGTCTGTGTGCGTCTGTGTGTGTGTGCGTCTGTGTCTGTGTCTGTGCGTGTGTCTGTGTCTCTGTGTGTCTGTGTCTGTGTGTGTCTGTGTGCGTCTGTGCGTGTGTGTGTGCGTGTGTCTGTGCGTGTGTCTGTGTCTGTGCGTGTGTCTGTGCGTGTGTCTGTGCCTGTGTCTGTGTGTCAGTGTGTGTCTGTCTGTGTGCGTCTGTCTGTGTGTGTGTCTGTGTCTCTGTGTGTCTGTGTCTGTGTGTCAGTGTGCGTGTGTCTGTGTCTCTGTGTGTCTGTGCCTGTGTGTCTGTGTCTGTGTGTCAGTGTGTGTCAGTGCGTGTGTGTGTGTGTCTGTGCGTGTGTGTGTGTCTGTCTGTGTGTGTGTCTGTGTCTCTGTGTGTCTGTGTCTGTGTGTCAGTGTGCGTGTGTCTGTGTCTCTGTGTGTCTGTGCCTGTGTGTCTGTGTCTGTGTGTCAGTGTGTGTCAGTGCGTGTGTGTGTGTGTCTGTGCGTGTGTGTGTGTGTCTGTGCGTGTGTCAGTGTGTGTGTGTGTGTCTGTGTGTGTGTCAGTGTGTGTGTCTGTGTGTGTGTGTGCGTGTGTCTGTGTGTGTCTGTGCGTGTGTCTGTGTGTGTGTGTGTGTGTGTGTAAAAAGTCTGCTTGTGCTTGTTTGTGATGAGCAGCAGAGTCTGTAGTTATAATGATTATAAACGGCGTCAAACACACATTCAGGCCTGTGAGGCTCATTTAGACCATTGGCTCTCAAACTGGGGTTCACGGACCCCCAGGGGTCTGCAAGCAACAGATTGGAGGTCCACGAAAACTCGTAGTGGCTCGTAAATACACGTGCATCATCCGGGGTCGAGCTAATTACTACAAATATTAATAAAATAATAGTAAAAGTCCGTCCACTTCATCAAGTAACGCAAATGTCAAACCAGCTAAAATGAGACCGTATGACCTCAGTGACCTCGAGTCGGCTTTATCGAGGATGGAAGTGTCTTCAAGTACTAACAAATGAATCGATGAAGCATCTCATCACAAAGCCCATTTCATCTGCTACTACTGCTGCTAAAGAAGCTTTGCCCTCTTCTTTCACAGATGATGGTGTCATTGCGCGTGAATGGCCACATGGTGTGCCCATCAAAATCAAAATACTGCGCCGCCCTGTCTGCATGGGTTCCCAGTAGGGCTGAAGGTCCGGCTCCCACATACCGGCGGCCCGTTAACGACTGACAGATGAAATCATCTCGTACGGTTGACACGCCTGCTCTAGAGTTCAGGAAACGCCCTGCTGAGGTCAGAGGAGAAGGGCAGACTGCTTCGAGCTGACAGGAAGTCAAAAGAAATAACAGCTAATCGATAACCAATAAAATAACAACTCGTTATAACCAAGGTGCGCAGAAGAACAGCAGCAGATCACGCCGTCTCACTCCTGAAGCTAAGAACAGAAAAAACAAACCGACCAATCTGGACGTCTCCTTACGTCTGCTGCGACGTGGTCGGCTCAGAGGTGGGGAGAACACAACCAGCCCGCCTGTGTGAGCGGTGCAGGCTGTGGAGGTGCGATGCTGTGGGGAGACTTTCAGCGCAAGCATCGTTTAAACACACAAACACGAGACGGGAAACAAAAACCCGACGTCACAGAAACGGCGTTAACCTAAAACAGGATCAAACACTCAAGCACAGCTGGACCACGACTCGCGCAGGTGCACCTGCAGACACCTTCGACAGGTGAGGTGGAAAAGGGAACGCTCGCTTGGCTTCACAGCAAAGACTAATACAAAAAAATAAATCTTCCAACTGTCTTCCATAACAACCCTGATGAAGCGCGCCCCGCCCGTTCAACGACCTGCCTCAGGTCAAACATCACCTGCAGGCTGGGTGGGCTGATGGTTCGCGGTGCTTACCGGGCAGCTCGTCCATGCCGTTAGCCGGGCTGAAGTAGTTCTTCAGGGCGCTGTACGCGTTCATGGCGACGTTGAGGTAGAACTCTGATGTGAAGGCGAACAGAGAGCCGGTGTTGTCGGCGTGCTCGATGGTGCGGATGCAGACACACAGCAGCCAGTAGATGTCCAGCATCTTCTCCTGGAGACAGCAGCAGCAGCACACAGCTCAGAAACAACACAAAATCCACCATTTAATGCGGATGCACAGCGGGCGGAGCGGCCTGCTCACCTTGGAGTAGATGGTGGCGTTGATCCAGGCCAGCCTCCTGCTCAGGTGGTTCAGCTTCTCCGCAAAAACCTTCTGGCTCTTCTGGAGCTCCTCCAGGATGTCGGCCCTCTGAAACAGACACGCGATCATTAAGCAGCCGAGCGTCCGTGCCGCGTTCGGTTACTCCGTTATTCCCTGGACCGCAGGAGCGGAGACGCTCCCAGGTGATGTGAGCAGGTACGTGTGCCTCTGATCTGACATGATGTGCACGCTGCAGGTTTCTGGTTCCCTGCAGTTAACGAGGACATACACGGCCTGACTGAGGCCCTCGCCGATCGCAGGATGTATCGCTCCTGATGGGGGCGCTCCTCCGACTCTTCCCGTCTGCCTTCAGAGAGCGAGTTTACTCTGCGGCACTAATGAGAGGAGCTTCTGCATCACGACGGGCTGACAGCAGCGCGGCCAATTACCTCGAGAAGAGCTCCGACAAACAAAGAGCAGTGCGTCAGATTTATTAATGAGGACGGACCAACAGCGGCGTTTAAACGAGGGTTTCTAGATTCAGTGGGAAACCAGAGGAGGCCTGTGACCTGAATAAAGCCTGAGCATGAGTCTCACTTCAACACATTTGAGTTTAATAACTACAGCGAACATCAATAAAGAAATCCTGCAGAGAGAACGACATGAAAACACGAAGCGTGGCAGAAAATGAGGGCCTGTTGGTGGGAATGCGTCGCCCCAGTGAGGGGTGGAGGGGCGCGTTAACCGAGCCATCCCCCCTTTCACTGAGAGATGCTCTTTTGTTCTATCGTTCGTGTCGTTGGACGTGATCCAATCAGAAGTGATCTCATGTCAGACAGAGAGCAGACACACGGACACCTGCTGTCGAGGAAAATCAGAGGCTCTGTAAACCATGAATCCAAAGCTAAGCAGTCGTTTTTGTTAGCCTGCAACAAAGGTCTTTCTCCCACAGGGGGCGCCACAGCCAATCATCTGCCTCCGTCTCCCAGCATCCATGAACCTCCTGAGCTCCTCTCTCCCACTGCAGTGATAATCTGTCTAAAGCTGTCTGACTCGGTCAATCAGCCAATCAGGTCCCACTGCTGACCCCACCCACCTCACCAATCTGAGCCTTGGTCTGAGTGACCTGAGTGATGAGGGTCACTCAGACCAAGCACTGCTTCTAAAACTCGCCCTGATGTCCAGCTGAGGCGGCGGTGGCACTCACTCTGGCGGGGCAGCGGGCGATCTTCTCCTCCGTATCCTTCAGCGCCACGGCGTACTCATGGACGTCGTCCGACACCACCACCATCTGAGAGGAGAGACACATGTTAGCTGAGAAAAACACTGGAGGCACGAGCGATCTAATTGGCTGATTGTCACAGCGACCATGAAAACTCGTCATTAGAGTCTGACCACGCAGCAGCTACGTGATGGAAACGCACACGTTACAGACTCAGAGGCGCTTTTAAATGAGACAGGGGTCAGAGGTCGCACAGCGTTAGTGTGGGGAGGATGAGCCAATCGCAGAGTAGAAAAAACCTTCAGGCTCAGCGAGGCGCCCGTGTTTGACCAGAGGACTCGGAGTGCTTCGCTTTAATGCGCACAGACACGTTATTCAGACACCTCGAATAAAAACGTAAAAATAAAACCAGACACACAAATCACAGCGCTCTGAGCACAGCTGCTTCGGGTCAACCCACCCGAGAGAAAGGTGGATGCAGCTAAAGGTCAGGACCGCCCACAGATACTTCAGCAAGTTTTAAATATAGAAGTTTAAAACAAGAAGGGATTGTTAACAGTGATGTGACCAACTGGAGCGTGATGAGCACCAAACCAAAGGATGAACTCACTGTGGGAGTTTTTCCACCTGCAGACAAAACCAGCTGCAGAGAAAGTCACAGGAATAAAATATGCAGCATTAACCTTTACAGCAGAGTTCCACAGGGTTCAGTGCTAGGACCAATTCTGTTTACATTATACATGCTTCCCTTAGGCAGCATCATTAGAAGACATAGCATACATTTACACTGCTATGCAGATGACACCCAGCTCTATCTGTCCATGAAGCCAGATAACACACACCAATGAGTTAAACTGCAGGAATGTCTTAAAGACATAAAGACCTGGATGGCCGCTAACTTTCTGCTTCTTAATTCAGATCAAACTGAGGTTATTGTACTCGGCCCTGAAAAGCTTAGAAATATGGTATCTAAGCAGATTCTTACTCTGGATGGCATTACCTTGGCCTCCAGTAACGCTGTGAGGAACCTTGGAGTCATTTTTGACCAGGACATGTCCTTCAACGCACATATTAAACAAATATGTAAGACTGCTTTCTTCCATTTGTGCAACATCTCTAAAGTTAGAAATATCCTGTCTCAGAGTGACGCTGAAAAACTAGTTCATGCATTTATTACTTCCAGGCTGGACGACTGTAATTCATTATTATCAGGACGTCCTAAAAACTCCCTGAAAAGCCTTCAGCTGATCCAAAATGCTGCAGCAAGAGTCCTGACAGGGACTAGAAAGAGAGAGCAGATTTCTCCTGTTTTGGCTTCCTGTTAAATCCAGAATTCAAAATCCTGCTCCTCACATACAAGGTCTTAAATAATCAGGCCCCATCTTATCTTAATGACCTTGTAGTACCATATCACCCTATTAGAGCACTTCGCTCTCGCTCTGCAGGCCTACTTGTTGTTCCTAGAGTATTTAAAAGTAGAATGGGAGGCAGAGCCTTCAGTTTTCAGGCCCCTCTTCTGTGGAACCAGCTTCCAGTTTGGATTCAGGAGACAGACACTATCTCTACTTTCAAGATTAGGCTTCAAACTTTCCTTTAAAGCATATAGTTAGGGCTGCAACGGTTCATCGTGTGTTTCGAATAATTCGATTAGAAAAAATTCTAGACACATTCTTTGCTTCAGCACTTCGTTTAAGGCACGGCCATGACGTGCTCGCTGGTCTTCATCGCAGACACCACAGACGTGCACACACACACACACACACACACACACACACACACGCACACACGCACTCACCTTCCCCAGCTGCTGATGGACACTCAGGTTGTACATCATCACGATCCCGTCCACGATCTCCAGCAGCGACTTGTCTGCAATTTGTTGATCGGGCTCCTCGAGCGGTCGCCCCAGCAACAGGCCGTCGTTGCCATGACTTCCCTCGACTTCAGGTTGCAGAGAAACAGGAAATGGTTAAAAAAGGCAAGAGATTTTTACAGCTGTGGCACTTCCACCCAAAGACTCAGGCGATGATAACTGGCTCCACGCCAACTTCACGCTGTGTCTAACCGGCCAATCAGGCACGAGCGCCTCATTTGACTAATGAAGGAAACAACCAGAGACCAACTTAGTCTGGGCCAACAGTGAAAAATAATGATGTGAAATCAACAGGACACCTGACACACCCCAACAGGAAGTGACCCAATTAAAGCTCCCAGCACACGAATACCTCGTAAAGCTGAACACGCCGGGCTGAAAGCACGTGGTATGAAACACACTGGTGGACATCGCGAGGGATCGATCCACCTCCATCCACGCTCTGTCCCACCATCCAGAACCAGAACGCAGGAACCAATCACTTCTTCTCAAACGTCTCCAACACTGTCACTGACAAAGTACTTCCTGATATTTTACCTGGCAGATTCCTCTGCTGCTTTGTTTCCTGCCATCACCATGCTTACTCTGATTACTCTGATTACTGTGCTGGGTGCAGAAAGGAGAGCGTGGCTGAACATTTATCACTACCTTCGATTGGAGGATGAAGTGGAACAACACGCAGACTCCAACTGAAAGATGGAAGCGCAGACGTTTTCCTGCAGCGATCACGGCTCGGGCCCTTCTCTCACTTTGCTCGTCTCCTGCACGCCGGTGTCATTGCACCACAAATGCAAAAACTGAGCGAGAGGGGCTGCTGGTGTGTGTGTGTGTGTGTGTGTGTGTGTGTGTGTGTGTGTGTGTGTGTGTGTGTGATAGCAAACACTGAAATTATTTCTTTGCACGCAGGAATGAATTTTCTTCGCTCAAAAGAAATTTCTCCTCAAAATGCAACACTTGCACCTGCTAACCTTTTTACGTGCGCTCAGAATAGTGGCACAAAAATGACGCCATACATCCACAGAGGAAGTGACTCGCTCGTCACGTTGACGCCTAGGTGAACCTCACACAATTAAATTCTGATTCTCACTTCCTAAAAGCTCCACGCAAAGCGAGCAAATGCGGAAGTGATCCCCTGTGTGGCTGTTCATCACGCCTGTAAAAGCAAACTTCCTGACAAATCACTGACCTCCTGCTGCCAGCAGGGGGCGCCACGCACTGCCACATAGACCTGCTTCGTATTTTCAAACGCAGGAGAAGCTCTGAGCAAACGGGGCTGATGCCCGTGAGTTCCGTAGCAGGAGCGAGTTGTACTCACTGTCCTCCTCGGTGCGCTGCTCCACGGCGAGCGTTCGGACCTTCACCTTCTCCGGCTGACTCAGGGGTCGCCTGGGGGTCATCAGGCTGACGGCGGCCGTGCTCAAGAAGCGGTTGGCCCGACCCAAAGTGGGAGAACTCAACCAGCTGGGCCTCGCCAGAGCTCCGCCCATCGCCACGGCCCCGGGCAGCCTCTGTGGTCAGACGGAAAAAAAAAAAGTGATGTCAGAGGATCAGGAGGTCAGAGGTCACAGCTGTCTGCACAGATGTTTGGTCACACATTTAGAAACTATGGATATTAAACATCAGTGAGGATAATTTTTTAAAGCTTGTTCTTTAAAAAACGAGTGGATACGTTTTACCTCACTTCCTGTCTAACCCACAGTTTCAGCTAGGGCAGCCAATCGGGGGAGGGGCTTAAAGCAGTACGGATTAAAACCACGATCAGTGAACGGGAACAATGAAGACAAATGGAAGCAGCCTGAGAGAAACATGGACGAGGCTCTCCGTCAGACGCAGCCAGCTGTGCTTCACATCTGCAGCTGCCACGCCTCTGCACGCCCTGCAGAGCCACCCGTCAGCTGGTTCTGGTCTCGCCACGCCAACATTTTGCAGCATGTCGTCTTCAGAGCGGCTCAGCCCACAGAAACAGGTGCGGGCGCAGGCTTAGACAAAGCGGGCGTGCCGTCACCGGCGCCGTTAGATCGGCTCTCCAACTCAGAGCGTGCACGCCATAAAAATGTTTCATGGT
>NC_140600.1:41689721-41802221 GCF_057381915.1 Diplotaxodon limnothrissa
AAAACAGAACACGGCCGAGTGACGGAGACAGACCTTCGATCCTCTTCTTCAGCCTCTGGCAGCCTCTCTCGTAGGCTCGGCGCCTCAGACGCTCGTCGGCGCTCTCGTCTTTGGGCTCGCGCTCGTCTTTACCCTGTTTGATAAAGAAGCATTGTTTAAAGCTCTCACACCTGTGCTGCTGTAAACACCTGATGGCTGCAGCCTTCCCCTGAGGAGCCTGCGGTTCGTCTGTCACGGTCAGTTCTTACGTCACATCTGATTTGTCGTTGCGCACGTCACAGAGGTAAACGGCCTCTCTCTGTTTGAGCTTCGCTGCTTTCAGCTTAATGACTTTGACACACTCGATAACATTTCGTCAGGAGCGAGGAGACGCAAACGGCAGAGCCTCGGTTTCTCTCACCTCTTTGTCGAAGTGCGTGGGCCACCAGGTGGTTGGGATGAGCTCCTCTAGCCCCGCCTCCTTCACCCTCAGAGGAGTCTTGATGTAAAAGAACACAACCGAGCGCAGAACGTCGAACGTGAGCTTCGGTTAAGGAGAATGCCGCGACAGCGGTTTAAATGTCACAGAGCGCTTTCGCTTGGCGGCTGAAGGATATAAGACGTTGCTGAGCAGGTACTTCCTGGATTTCTCGTGGCGCAGGATGGCCGTGGTCAGCCGCAGGTAGTGGATCTGAAACACAAGCACATCAGCTGGAGAACATCTGGAAACACGTGACATGAAAAAAAAAGATTTTAGATGAAGTTTGTCGCCACCTGCACACAAACATTTAAAGTTTGGTCTCTGAAGATGAACCTCCTGTGTCAGTGAGGTCGCTCTGCAGGCCCCGCCCCCTGACCTTATATAACCTGTGGGGCTCTGTTTGTTTGTCCTACCTGGAAGCCCAAGTCTGGGATGATGGGGGAGAAGCGGTAGGCCCTGAGTAAGGACATCATGAGTTGCTTCAGACACTCGTTCACCTCGTGGTCCTGCAAACAGAGGACAGAGAGGACGCAGAGGACAGAGAGGACGCAGAGGACAGCAGATGGACGCAGAGGACAGCAGATGGACGCAGAGGACAGCAGATGGACAGAGAGGACAGAGAGGACAGAGAGGTTTCAGGCTGTGGTACTCCAGAAAAACATCCTGATGCAGACGCTCTACAGTAAATATCACCAATTTAAACGAGTGCTTTTAACCATCGCCTCCTTGTTTGAACCTCCGGGTCCTCCTCTGTGGAGTCTGGGTGCCACCGTGAGGCGGTAAATAAACCAACCATCAGCTATTAGGAGATCTGTACACATGTTCAGCATGCTGTCACTTTTATTTAGGAGCTCAGCATGAACTGTCGGCACTACACGTGCTCGAAACATTCACAGGGTTTCTGCCTCAGAGGCAGCGGTTGGAGCAGAAACACCCACACGGACGTGTGTGACCAGTCGACGTTGCTATGGTCACTACTCATTTAACCCAACCGTTAACAATTTAATTGAACCTTAATACCCCAAGATGGAGCAACCCTTCAAGCTCACAGTGGAGATGAGCTTTGTTTGACAGCCGGGCTCCCCTTAGCGGGACAGGGCGGAGCTCAGCCATTCAGGAGGCGCCCTGAGTGGAGCAGCTATGTCTCCACATTGAAGGGAGGCAGCTGAGGCGCTGGCCTCCTGGAGGTGGTGTCCTGGGCAGCTCCGACGCTTCCTACAGGAGGTGAAAGTACTGTGCAATACTCCAGAACATTGTATTATTATTAACTTGCTATTATTGAACAAAGTGCTGATGTTTTTGTTTCTGTGGAGCAACATGAAAGTTGAATTAACCTTTTAACAACCACACGTCATCCATGCCGTCATTAGTTTTTATTCATGTATCCTCAGATGTGGAACTCTGCAGGAGAGCATCCACTCTAAGATGTTTTTATGCATCTGTCCCAAGTTACAGATTCATCTTGATATGAAGAAAATTTCAGCCTGTTGTCTTTAAAGGTTTGTGAACTATTCGTGAAAAAGGCAAAAAGGCCTGAAAGTGGGTCGACGGACCATAAAAAAGAAAAAACCATCTTGAGTTTTGGACACATGACGGGGCGATGCAAACCCAGGGCCGCCTCCTGTGAGGAGATGGTGTACAGCAGGATGCGTCTCCCTCTTTTTGAGGTCACTAACCACTAACTGCAGGTGATGAAGCTTTCTCCTCATTGGCTGACACAACAGGAATAAATAAAAGATGCTGATCGAATGTTTGTGCGGCCGCATCAATCCGAGCTGCTTGATGAACGGACACAGTAAAATGGAAGGCGGGGGAGTTCGCACTGAAGAAAACATGAAACTGTCTCAGGAAAGAAACACCTGGACGGACAGGTGTGCGCGTACACCGACCCTCGTCAAAAGGTATTCTAAAGGTCGTGATGCGTGCTTTTAATAACCGAAGTGGAGCTTTACCACAGATCATCAACAGCAACCAGCTGATCAGACCGTTCTGGAAATGTAACATTTTTAAATGATTTGTTACGTTCGTGGTTTTCACAGTAAAAACCTGCGTTTCATGTTTTTGTGTGACTTTAGCTCGAAACAGGAAGTCATGATGAAAACGCACCTGTACAGTCGGACACGAGGCGGAGCTGCAACAATGAGGTAAACAGGTGTTAAGGTGACGGTCCACAAGGCCAGGTATAAATGCAGCAACTTTAAATGACGTCCCTGAACCTGAGCGCGTCCTGCTTCTTCTGTTTACACGTCTTGTATTTCTGTGCATGTTTGCAGTTACCCTGTGGACGCACAGTCCAGTTTTTGGGTTTAGGCCTGCGGTGGCTGGTGGGGCGCCATGGTTGGAGCAGTGAGCCGAGCGTGCAGATTTACCTCCATCAGCAGCCAGAAGAGATCGAGCAGCTGCTGGATGAGCGGGTGTTCGTCCACCGAACCTCCTCCCTCCAGAATCCCCAGCAGGAAGTTCATCAGCACGTCCTCCACCAGATACACCTTACACTGCAACCAGACAACCCCACCATCAGTGCACGTGACCTGATGACATCACATTTTCAGACAGAGGTGATTTCATCCATTCAAACGCATCGCCTGCACAAACAGCGCCCCAAACAGAGGATTTAGTTTCCACTGTGGATGGATTTAATCAGCTGCAGAGCACGGTGCACGAGAAGTCTGGGAACTAAAACAAAGGCCATCTCCAGTTTGCTTCAGTTCATGTGGCTGCATGCAGTCTGTTCTTTTAAACTTTACAGTTACAGCTCTGATGCTGGATATAAAATCCAGCTGAATAATCTGCTTCTGTTTGTTGTGTCTCAGCCTCACAGCAGGATCATGAGAAACAGTCTGAGTGACACTCAGCTCATTATTAGAAACTTTATGCTTCGTATGAACCACGACAGGAAGCGAGCCGACGTAGTTTATGCTTTTCCCTGTCGTCTCTTCTCCGTGTATTTAAATACGAGTGACAACGTCTGATAATAAAAACGAACTCTAAAAACAGACTCTGGTGGAAAAGTCCTCATCCAGAAACACGGACGACAGGAGCAGCCTCGTTTTAACCACAGCGCTGTTTAAGCACTTTGATTATTCAGTTAATAACAGAGCAGCGGTCAGTTTTAGCGATCTCTGAACACGCCCTGTTAGCCTCACATCGGTATCTTTGGGTGGTTTTCAGTTTCCTGACGCTTCATGCAATAAAGGAAAAAAAGCTACAAACACAGCATATTTCACCATGAGTGGAGCAAAGTGGTTAAAGATGTGAGCCAGAGTGACGAGGACGGTCGGCTCTCCGTGAAGCCTCCACACGGCGCAGTCCTTCTCCACCAGCCTCTCCTCCTGCAGCAGTAAAGGACAGACAAAGGACGCACCTTTCACTTTACCTGCACGTCAACCAAACACCAGGCTGAAGACAGGCAATGCCATTTTCACCTGCTCGTGTTCCTACCTGAGCGTCGATGGCGGTGGACAGGACGTTCTTGATGTAGCCCAGCAGTTTGTGGGCCTTCATCAGGTCTGCAGCTGGAGGGTTCTGGAGGGGCAGGTAGCCGTCCACGGGGTACGTGGGTCACAGTCGGGTTAAAGACAAACTCACGACACCACAGCAGCATTTATCCAATCGAATTCAACTCATTGGTGTGTGTTATCTGGCTTCATGGACAGATAGAGCTGGGTGTCATCTGCATAGCAGTGAAAATGTATGCTATGTCTTCTAATGATGCTGCCTAAGGGAAGCATGTATAATGTAAACAGAATTGGTCCTAGCACTGAACCCTGTGGAACTCCATAATTAACCGCAGTGTGTGAAGAGGACTCTCCACTTACAGATGTTCCAGGGAAATCTTTCACAGCAAAAGAGTTGTACAAACCCATAAAGCCAAACAGCATTTTTCAGATGGATGCTGAAAAAATACAATGGGACCAGCTTAGTTAAAAAGAGCTCAGTTTGAAATCCTACGCCTGTAGAAGCTTCTCTGTGCCGTCCATGACTCCACCATGCAAACGTACGGCCCTGATAGCTCCCAGGGGAGTGGCGCTAACACCTGCCGGCAGGGCTTCTGGACACTTTGCGATTAGTTGTGAAGGATATCTGAGGGGCCTGCTGCCGAAGTTGAAAGCCACTGACTCTTTAAAGGAGAGGCTGATGGCGGGAAAGTAAGCGATGCCAGGACCCATCTTAATGTTGGTGAAGGCCGTCCCCAAAGACTGGCCGTTCCTGAGGACACAGAGGACACGCTCAGTGCTTTACTAAACAATGAGGACACATCAGAGAAGACTTCAACCACAAACGGAGTCACTGACAGCTTAAAACCTTTTGATTCAGTCTGCAGACCAACATGTACAGTCTCATCTGTGACGGCCAGAAATCAGAATGATTTACCCAAAAAACTCCCTGAAAGGTTTATCAAAGGAAACGTGCCTAAACCTAATAACTGGCTGGGTGCGCCTTAGCAACAACAACTGCCTTCAAGCATCTGTGATAACCGTCAGTGAGTCTTTTCCAGCTGTGGAGGGATTCTGGCCCAACCGTCAGAATTGTTGGAGGGTTTGAGCTAGGGCTGGGCGATATGGCCTAGAATCCATATCACGGCATAATTTGAAGCATGTGCAGTAACGATATATATCGCGATATATTCTTTTCTTCTGTATAACGTATATTACTCACTATTAGGCACACAGGTGCAAGTGTTGCATTTTGACGAGAAATTTATTTGGTGCAAAGAAAAGCTGAATTTGAGTGAACAAAACTCATTCCTGCGTGCAAAAACTGTATTTCAGTGTTTGCTATTATCCACACACACACACACACACACACACACACACACACACACAGCAGCCCCTCTCGCTCAGTTTTTGCATTTGCGCTTCCTCGCAACATTTCTGCCCGCGCGCGCTCAACTCTTTCTCTACACCGTTATATTTGTGCCACAAAACCAGCCAATCACAGACTTGGATGCAAAAAAATCTGATTGGCTGTTCTGGTCTCCAATCAGCTCGAAATGACAAAATGCAATATCCCAGAATCCATTTCATCCAAAACTCAAACGAGGCAGTGGCGGAGGAACACAGAGGGGCGGAGTTTGAAATATTACTCTTTCTGGGTCACAAAATAAACTTTTAAGATATTTTCATGCGAGAATGTTTCTGTGTAAACTTCTAATATCTGCTCGGTTCATCAAGACATCACATATTTGCAAAAGTGCTCTCACGTTTTCGGAGATGCCTGTTACATGCATTCAAACGTACAGCTCTGCTGTCACTTCCAACATAAATGAAGACAGAAAACTAAACAGCAGTGATGTTTGTAGGGTTACTGAAGTTTGGCTAGCTGGTATATAATGATGTGCTACGTGATTGCTAGCGACACAGCTATGTTAGCATAACATAAACACAGTGAAGCTGGAGGATGAACGCTAACTTTCGATAATAGTTAACATGAGGGTTCCTGATGGTTAGAGACAAATGCAATCGCATGGCAGGATGCTGTAAACGGACCAAACTTCAGTCAGGAGAACAACTGAGATAATCCATCCACAATACCAGGTTAGTCATTAATATACTGCAACAACATGGGAATAGAGCAGCTGCCAGAGAATTCAACATTAATGAATTAATGGTACAGAAGTGGAGGAAGCGCAGGTTTTGGCTTTCCCCATCTTCCAAAAGTGCTTCGTTTCTTTGCTATGACTGTCGCCCGGCATAAACATTGCAGATGATGTTTGCAGCCGCTGCGATGCTTTCGACCAAAACAGGCGCAGCTTGATGACACCATCAACATGCGCTATAGCGGTATAGTCAAAATCTCTACCGTTGGCCAAATTTATACCGTTTATACTGCCCACCCCTAGATTGAGCATGAACTGCCTTTTTAGGGTCATGCCACAACATCTCAGTCTGACTCAGGTCATGACTTCGACTAGCCCACTCCACTAGCCCAAAACCTTTAGTTTTTCTAAAGCCAGTCAGAGGTGGACTTGCTGCCGTGTTCTGGATCATTGTCCTGCTGCAGAAGCCAAGTCATGAACACATGTCCAGACATTCTCCTTCAGGAGGTTTTAGTAGATGTCTTCAGGTCCTGAGGCAGCGACACAGCCCCAGACCGTCTCACTACCACCACCATACCCTACAGCTGGTATCATGTTCCTTTCCTGAGATGCTGCTACTTTTACGCCACAGAGGCTCAAACTTTCCAAAAAGTTCAACTTTTGTCTCATCAGCCCAGAGTATTTTCCCAGAAGTCTTCGGGATCATCGAGATGTTTGAGGCTAGACTTTGTGTTGTTTTTGGTCAGCTTTGGTTTCACCTTTTTACTCCTTAATAACAAACAGTTTCATTTAGAAACTGCATTTTGTGTTTACTCGAGTTTGTCTAACATTTACATTTGTTTGATGTTCTGAAACATTTAAGTGTGACAATCATTCTGTATACCTAACATACGCTACAGATGTTTCACAGATGTTGCTTCTAGTCTACTCTGTCGTCACATTTTCTCAAAATTACAGTTTTATCTTTTTTTGTAAAGTCAGCTGCTCTGCTATCAAGAAACCTGTCTGTTTTTCTGATTGGTCACTTGCTCCAAACTCCGCCTCTGTCACGGGCTCATGCTGACAGCTAGCCTGATAAACTCCGGGCTGACGTTAGGATAAGTGAAGGACAGAAAGCCATCCTGATATGTTGATGATCAGAAGTTCTCGGTTTGAACCAAAGATGTAAAAAGACGACCAAACGGAGGAAAGGAGGGAAGGAAAGGACAGAGGGACTCACAGGCAGAACGTGATGGTTCCTTCATCCAGGTCTATCAGACAGCTCACGATGTCTCCTGCTGCCCACGACTGGGGAGAGAAAACACGCCGTTATGGTCACATGATGAAACAGAGGGGCAGATCCCAGCGTCTGTGTTCACGCTCACCTTTCCGTAGTTTGTCGTCGTCACGTTCCACTTTCTCACTCTGTTTCCGTCGTAAGCGTACGAGTCCGGCGTGTCACCTACACCCTCCTGAGCACAAGAACACACTGTTCAGCATCGCCGTGCCGCCATCCTTCATGGGAACGGATGCAGCAGAGGTGAAAAACAGACAGTTTTTAATGGACGCCCTCAGACACCAGCCACAGAAAACTCAATTTAGCTCTTTGATTGAAGCAAATATCCAGCTTCAATTACTTCTTTTTTAAATTTACCAACAAATATTCCAACGTTTTTGACACGCAACATTAATGTAGGCGTAACAGTCAACTTTGTGCTTTAATCAAGCATCAACCTCCACATCCTGCAGTTCCTCTGACGTCCAGCAGAAGCTCCAGCAGTGAGTCCACACAGACTCGCATTAAAACTTTGCAGCGGAAATAAAAAGGTTTAAATCCTGATACACAAACTGTTTGGTGTGTATAGATCATTTCCTCCTTCATAACAACAATATTGAGAAACAAGAAGAAAGTCAGTCCTTCACAGCTGTCCCAGTTTTCCATGCGGCTCACGATTGAGCCCCCGGGTTCATGTCTGCAGTCTTAATGGAGCCATTGACGCTCACTGCGTACTTCTGCAGGATGAACCTGCAGCATTTATTTATAACAGCTCTGACCAGTTCCCAGTCGAGTTTCATGTTTTGTTTTCCCTCACAACATGCGCCGTGTCAAGGCCTTTACAGGGTTCATCATCAAGGTGTGTGTATACCTCCTGATTGAAGCGACAGCTAAGGGTACACCAGCCTATCTGCATCAGACCCTGAGAGGAGATCAGCACCTCGTAGGCCCACTTCCCTGCAGACAGAAACAGCCCAAAATCATTCTCCACATCACAACAGTCGCCTCAGGGTGCTTTATATTGGAAGGTCGACAATAATACAGGAAAACCAGATCAGACGACCTTTCTAAACTGGACTTTTATTGTGAAAAGCAAGCCCATCTGCAGAGAAGGTCACACTTCCTGTGACAGTTTTTTGTTTCAGGGCTCATTTTTGTTGTGTGTCATATTTACTGAGTCAGTTCAGCACAAACCCAAAAGTCAAAGCTTTTTCTGAGACAACGTACCTTTATAAACACAGGTGGTCGCTCGGATGGAGCTGAAGTTGCTGTGGCCGATGACCTGAATGCAGAGAAATTCATCACCCTTACACACTTATCACACATAGGAAGTGTTTTTCTACAGTACCAATCAAAAGTCTGGACAAACATCAGCCACGTGTCCAAACTTTGACTGGTTTCACTGGTTTATGGTCTCCGGCGTGTCTCACCCCCAGCAGGTCGTCGTCTACAAACAGGAGTCCTTCAAAGCCGCTGGTGTGATCGAGGACAACGGGCTGAGGACCCAGACGACCGTCCACAGCCTGACCTGCACAGGTTCAGGTGACGGTGTTATCAGACATTTGAGCTCGTTCTGAGTCACAGAACATAAGGTTTGGTTTTAAAGGCAGACAGACGCTTCCAGCCTTACCGTCCTCCGTAGGCGTGTCCTCAGACAGCAGCTTCTCCAGGTGAGCAGATAGATCCTGGAAGCCCAGAGGCTTCCTGAAACCCAGAGCGGCAGGAAAAGACGACAAAGGGACAGAAAAGATTTTATTCTCAGAGTTGTTCATTATCGTTTCCTCCTTTCAGCTCAGTCTGATTTTTCCATTTAAACTTCGTTCACTGACACAGAGACCAGACTCGTTACACAGAAAAACACCAGCACACGACTCTCACATCAGGTAATCACAGCACAGTCATTCAGTTAGAAACAAACCCAACAAATATTTATCAAAAAAAAGAAAAATAACAATTATTAAAAAACTATTTTGGGAAGTACAACAGTTTGTAAAAAAGACGAGAAAGAACTACATCCTAAAAAAAAACCCTGAAACATAAAAGTCAAAGAAGTCCACGACTATAAAAAAAAAAAAATCTTCCTACAGCATGAACCAAGATTCAAAAACAGAATAAAAACAAAAAGTTAGATAGAAAAAGAATCGGACTTAAAGTCAAAACTACGTCTACAATAAATCAGATTTTTTCACCAGAGACAATCACAGAAATAAGAAATCACCAAAAAGAAACGGGTTACATTTTAAAATGTGTTATATAAAAAATATGTTTAAAAAAACAAAACAATCTGACTATTTATAAACACACACCCAAAGTTCATTTTTGCAGATTATTAAACAGGAAAAAAATATAGAAAAATAAGGTTAAAAATGAACAAAATGAAAATTTACAGTTAAAAAACAAATGAAAAAAGTTTTACATGATTAAAACGTTGATGTTTGTTTTTAGATTTCATGAATTGTATCCGAGTGTGTGTGTGTGTGTGTGTGTGTGTGTGTGTGTGTGTGTGTGTGTGTGTGTGTGTGTGTGTGTTTAAAGCTGCTGAAGGTAACATGAACCTGGCCGGCTTAAATAACGAGGCTCTGAGTCACTAAACAGGAACTCAGGACACACGCGCACGCACGCACACACACACGTGTGCGCACACACACACACACGTGTGCGCACACACACACACACACACACACACACACACACACGTGCACACACTCAGAGTAAGCAGCAGCTGTGACCGTCGGCCTCATTCCTGCGTCTGGTTTCAGTTTTACAGCCTCGCACATTTAAAATAGAAACAAAATCAGTTTGTGTTCAGTTTGTGTTTAGAGCTGTAAAAACTGAACCTGATGGTGGTCTCGCCTCTTACCTGCTCAGAGATGTGCATCAGAGGGGGGGGGGGTGTCACAGCATGAGCTTACCTGAGCGAGGCCAGTGTGGGTCCCTGTTTGGTGGAGGGAAACACATGGTGTAGGTAGTCGCTCAGCATCTTCTCGTTCACGATACCTGGCAGAGGGACAGCTGACTCAGACAGACCAATCGGAGGGCAGGAGTGGTGGGTACGTGCTGAAGTGACTGAGCATTCATACCTGTGGATCTCGGCTTGTCCATGTCTGACGCCAGCCTGTAGTTACGGCGGGTCAGAGCGGTGCCGCCTCCCTTAGAACTCATGGTGTCTGACTGGAGCCACCTGACCCACACACTGCTGCCAGAGACACACCTGTAAACACCACCACCATCGTCGTGTCCAATCACAGCACAGGGCAAGGCAGCTGTGTCACAAACAGCAGCCACATGTTCAGGAGAGCGCCTGGCACCTGACATAAACATCTCCTGCCCTCTCTGAGTCATTACCGTGTACTTTTACTACTTTGCCCCAATCCTACCTGTGTACTTTTACTGCCTAAAGAATTTAATCATGCTGGATTTACTTTAACTGTATGTAACTGATACACTGTGATTACCCTCTCCTAGGTCTAATATTATGTACTTTTATCACCTTGCTACATACAGCTGATGATGAAGTGTAGTCTCGGGGTAGCCCTGAGCAATGATGAAGCACAGCTAGCTCGGCTGTTAGCATGCCCCCTGACCCCCGTTAGCTCACCGGAGCACTGAGGCTCGGCAGACCGGTCCGTTATAACCCTGTCGGCGGGACTTTGGGGGCTGAGTGTCGAGGTAATCACTGGACACATCAGTCGAGCATCGCTCGGCTGTAGGCAGTTACATGTCACACAGCTGGTAGCAGGCTAACAGCTAGCGGCTAATGACAGCGACACTCACCGCCTCCGGCTGCTCGGACGGGCCGCTGCTCCGCTGTAGCCGCCGCTAGCTCTGGTAGTCCGGCTGATAGTTATGAATTGAGCCGCTGGATATCGGCGATAAGAACCTAATCTTCACAACAACACCGGAGTCTTATCTGCTGTTAACGCCTCTCACGGTACGGAGGGCAGACTGGGACAAGAAGGGCAAAGACGAAAAAACGCGAAGGCAGAAATATGTGTGTGTGTGTGTGTGTGTGTGTGTGTGTAGGTGTGTCGTCGTTAGTTTATGGCTGATCAAAACACAATTAAATACAAATACAATTAAAAAGTTAAATTAACGTTTTTAAATATTATTACATATATAATATTATGTATTATGAGCTTTAAATATAAATGCCAGCAGCAGTTCACAGATAAATTTAAAACAGTCTTACATGCAGCATCAAACACACGTTAAAATATACTGTGACTCTGTGGTAGGCTGAAAACTGTGAGACAAGAACATTTAGGAAGATATGAATATGAAAATATAAGAATAATCATTAGTTGGTTAAACTGGTCAGAAATTATAACTGATGGAGTCATTAAACTCTCTCTGAACCTTTCAAATCAAAGCATTGTTTTTGTGCATATGCAGTAATAATGTTCAGAGGGCACACCTGGCTTTACTTCAAGAGACTCCACCTGAGAACCTGTGGATAATAAAAGATCTCGTCTCGTCTTGAGTTCAGTCAGAGGTTTATGTCTCCATCTTGTGGTCCTTCTGCGTCATTACTGACTGCAGTTCACGCAGATGACAGCAGGATTAAATAAACGTTTTCATGACGTAAATGACAGCATGACTTCAGAGAGCCAACGTGCTTCATCTTTGGCTCTCATAACTTAGCCATCGTTCATGGCCACCATTTAGTCAGAATCAGAATAAAGTATTCTGATTATTTTCAGCAGCTCTTCTCAGAAAGATAATCCACCTGCTCCTCCTGGTTTCACAAGTCCAGTGAACCTCAGGACTGGAGCCAGCCCAACACAAATATGAACAGGACAGCCATGAAAGAGGCCACTTTAATGTGCATGTGATTTATTTAAAATACAGAACACATGTTGAGTTGTATACTTAACTTAAAAAAATACAATTTCTGTTTAATTTAAGTTAATACTATACAATTCAATTTTAATAATGAAGCGCAAAAGTATCTATAAAATAAAAAAAATATTAAATATGAAATACAATCAAATAAATTATCAGAGAGACACTGCAGACTTGACCGAAAGATCAAGAACATTGTTAAATATGGAGCCTCGTTCCGACCCCTGGAATATGGCCTCTGATTGGCTGACCTGTTTTAACCCTAACCCTGTTTTTATTGGTTACTGAGTAGCCAATGGCAGATTCGCCTGTGGAAGGTTCCATCGTAGGTAGTGGGGAGGGGGGATCTATGATTCCTGAAGGTTTGTAAACATATTTGCTCTTCTTTAGTCCAATCTGAGAGATTAAGAGTGGTTTTCTAGTGACACGTTAGTAAAGTAGAGTTATGTCACCAATGCGTAGCGACAGCGTGAAGCACTTGAACGATATAAGTAAACCAGTGTCCCCTTCCCGGTCGCAGTGAGTTGGGATGTGTGTGTAGTCGACGAGGGGGGGTCGGTGTTACCTGAAAGTTGATTCCGATCGTTTATTGATCCATTCTCCGGCCAGATCGGCTCTGCTAGCGGGTCTATAGGCTTTTTCCTTCAGCGTGAATCAGCGGCCTGTGGCGGGAAGATGCTCCACGTGAGGGCGGCCGTGTGTCGGTCCTGGAGGGGGTAGGTCTGCGCATGTCTCCCGCACGAGACTCCTTGAGTTCTGCAGCATGTCATTTAGCTAATTAGCCTCCTCAGGGCCTCCGACTCCGATAACCTGATCGATAACCGATGCTGTAACGGGACGGATCATGCGTGGAGGTCCAGGCTGGTCGTGTGGAGCGGTAACGGTCCAGTGGGTCGCTTGTGACAGGTTTACAGGTTATGTAATGACACCTGACCGGCAGCTGCTGCCTGAACTGACTGCACACAAACTTGAACCAAGTACTTTTACTCAAGTACTGTACGTTTAATACTACTTTCATAATCCAACACATTCAGGGAAATGGAAGGGAGCACATGTAAGAAGACACCTGCTAGACATTGTTACTGTTGGATGTTCCATTCTCTAGGGCAGAAATACCGTGGTAACTCGCACATCTCATGGAGGAATAAACCACATACACGTTGTTAGAGTTTTACTTCAGAGGCACACGCCTTCCTCACACACTTCCGTATTTATACCTTTCAGATTAAGAGCACATACATATATGATAGGGCAACAGTTACCTTTCGCACCTCCGGTGGTGCCATCTGGGTACCACTCCATTAATCCCGGAAGATCTTTAAGAATACATTTTATTACGCCATTTACCTGAAAGGTGTGTTTACCCGAGAGGCTCAGATGAAAACAAACAAGATATCTTACAAACATTTGATAAAGAAGTCAGTGTGTAAACTTGGTGTCAAACAGCTGGTTCCAGGAGCCACAACCAAAGGGACCAGTCCAGGCCGGAGGGCGTGGAAAAATACCTAAATTCAATTCAGTTTTATTTGTACAGTAATCACAGCAACAGTCATCTCAAGGAGCTTTATAACGTGAGGTGAATAACACAGGGAAACAATCAGATGACCCCTATGAGCAAGCACTTGGTGGCAGTGGGAACAGGAAGAAACCCTTCAGCCGTGTAGTGCTGCGCAAATAAAGCAATGAACCAGCAATGAACCATTTCACCAACTGTACTGAAAATCGGTTCATTCATGCAAAGCGTCGTTTCAGTGACATCTAGTGGTGAAAAAGGAGACAGCGTAACAATGTTGAACTAATGGTGCTGAGTGTAATGAAGGTCTGCGTGGACGATGAAACACAATTTTGCAAAGATGGATGGTCTGTGGATTCTGTAAACTGCTGTTATGTAGTAGTTTGAAGAAGGCGTGCCGGGGAAACGGAGGATGTGAGGGATGGTGTGGTTGTTTCCATGGGATCGAGATTTTAATGACAAACAATCATTTTCCACTGTTTTTGTTTCTTTTCTTGTTGAAAATGTCTCCAGCTTTCAAAAACGCACATTCACACGGCACTGAGGCGATACAAAGCGTTATCGACGGTTTCGACCAATCATGTGATTTATTCAGGGGACCTCATTGGTCACATGTGATTTTCCACACTGAAGCAGTGGTTCAAGGAAAATGCACCTTGGAAGCTTTGGAGTATCGATGTCATGCTGCCTTCACCGCCTGGTTTTATGGCGTGGCCTGCAGTGCACGTGTAATGACACGTTCACCTGTACAGTCAGTCATTTACATTAAAAGCACACGTGGCACCGCGGGCTCTCTTCAGATCACACCGGCCTTATGTGGGCCGTTAAAACGGGGAGTTTCAGGGGTGTCGATGACTCTGGGTTTACAGTGCAATTAAGTAGCAACAGAGCTTTCAAAATAGGAGCGATGAGGATTCTGAATTATGGATGGTTTTGTTGTCCTGTCTGAGTGAAATGATGATATTTGAGCTCCAGGTGAATCTGTAGCCTCGCCTGGGTAACCTCTGTATGTGGCAATCCTGAGTCTTTACATTAAGGTCAGTTCTGAAGTTCAACCTGACATACGTACCACACGAACGCCACGTGTGTTAATCAAAATCAGAAGAGCTGCTTGTTAACGTTAAGGTACTGCTACACGGGATTACCTGCTCGTTAAGGTCATCCACTGCGTTTCGCATGATTTTCACTGAACGGGCTCAGATTCATTTTGCTGTCATCGTTTGGGCCGCAGAGCCACATGGGTGTGTGTGAATGCCCAACATGCCGCCAGCCGGCGTGTCGCCGCCTCCTCCTCCAATGCAAACAGCAGCTGGCCGACCTTCTGCTCAGAGTTCAGACGGGTTAATCATAGATGAAGGAGGCGCTGCAGCGATCCGGCTCAGCTGGATCCAGCTGGAATAACCAGGTCGTGAGAAACATCAGCAAACAGCGCGGCTCTACAACGGCCTCGGTTCATCTTCCTCTCACGCACACCTGCACAGATAAACAACAGACCCAGCAGAGAAACATGTAAGTCTGTAATGTCAGTGCTCTGAGACGCTCGGGAAACCGCGGCAACTGATGCAACCACCAATAGGAGGAAGGATGCGTGTGATTGACATGTGGGGGGGGGGACACATTAGGGGGTCGCAGAGAAGAAGAAGAAGCTGTGACGTGAAGACATGGAGGTCCTGACAGACGGCTTCCCTTCAGTCAGCTCATCCCTGTGACAGCAGAAAAGCTGCAGAGAGGAGAGTGTGTGTGTGTGTGTGTGTGTGTGTGTGTGTGTGGGGCAAGGTTTTTCTGCGCAGTGTACCAGGGGCACGGAGAAAAGTTGTCGTACCATAGGTACGAGGAGTGTGTGTGTGTCTTTGGTTACTGATTAGCTGCACAGTTCAGGAGTCCAGCATCCTCCCAGTGGGACCAGTTTGATCAGCTCAAATCCAGCTGCTCCAGGCTGGTTTTATGTACCCTGATGTGTGTGTGTGTGTGTGTGTGTGTCTGTGTGTGTGTGTGTGTCTGTGTGTGTGTGTGTGTCTGTGTGTGTGTGTCTGTGTGTGTGTGTGTGTGTGTGTTTGCAGGTTTAAGACGTTCCCCTGTGCAGCTGTGGAGGTGAAGAATGAGCCGATCCTGAGCTTCAAAGAGGGCAGCCATGAGAGGGTGGAGCTGCTGAAGGTCTGAGCTCACTCTGCTCCTCCTCACCCTCTCCTTCTTCTCACTCCTTCGCCCCTCCCTCACCCCTCTCACTCCTTACTCCCTGCTGTGTGTCTGCAGGCCTTGGCGAGCCTGAAGGGGAGGACGGAGGAGATCCCGTGTGTGGTGGGAGACGAGCACGTGTGGACCAAAGACATCAGATACCAGCTCTCTGTGAGGAAACGCTGGTCGCTCAGTCTGGTCACGTTTACCTTTAGCGCACGCTGAGGGGTCACCGCTCTCTCTCCTTTCCTCTTGCAGCCCTTCAATCACTCACACAAGGTGGCGAAGTTCTGCTACGCTGACAAGGTGAGCTCATCGCAGGTCTGAGTGACGGAGGTGCAGCGTGACGGGACTCCTGCCCTCTAATCGTGAAGCGTCCGTGCTCTCGGGGCAGAAACCCTGGTTGTCAGTATGTTTTGGTCATGTCCTCTGTGTCCCGTGCAGGAGCTCATCAACAAAGCCATCGCGGCGTCTGTGGCGGCGAGGAAGGAGTGGGACCTGAAGCCCGTCGAGGACCGAGCTCAGATCCTCTTCAAAGCCGCCGACGTCATCAGCGGACCCAGGAGAGCCGAGATCCTGGCCAAGACCATGATCGGACAGGTACGGTAGGTGCGAGCCGGGGGGCGGTGACGGATTAACGAGGGGCGTGTCCTTACAGTTGTTTCCCTTGTTGTCTCGTTTGTGGGCGTTCAGGGGAAGACGGTGGTGCAGGCGGAGATCGACGCCGCCGCGGAGCTCATCGACTTCTTCAGGTTTAATGCCAAACACGCCATCGAGCTGCAGCGGCAGCAGCCGCTGGACGCAGAGGGAAGCACCAACACGCTGCTGTACCGAGGCCTGGAGGTAAAAATCAGGTTACATCGTGACTTCCTCGCGTAGGAGACCCGGCCACCCGACGCGGGATGTCCCAACGCTGACGTCAGCAGACGATTGATGAATTCACAGCTCGACCGTCAGCTGTTTCTGTTTGACCGTGAACTCGGAGTCACATGCTCACGCTGTGGTGGCGTTGGTTTGGAACAACCTGCTCGTTAAAGCGAGCCACGTGTTCAGTATGACTCGAGAAGAAGCGCCGTGTGTATGAAGGAGGCTGAGAGTTAGCTGTAGCAACAACAGAAACACATTTTACTCTGCACAACATGACATCACTTCCTGCTGTCGCCATAAGTGGAAGCGCGATGATTTTGTGTAGTCCAGCGCTGGACCTGCTGTGAAGCGCTGGTCACGGCGATGATTATGATGGTTTTCTTGTTGCGTGTGCTTTTTTTTTTTCTGTGAACCCGTGAGTGGAAGGAAACGGCGCTCTGGGGCACGTGACATGTGGAACGCCTCCCGTGTCACACGTAACCAGGTGGACCTGTGAGGCGGTGCTTCGTCCTCAGCTCGGCTGCAGCTGACCGCTCTCATGTCTTTGTTTCTTTCAGGGGTTTGTAGCTGCTGTGGCTCCGTTTAACTTCACTGCCATTGGTGGAAACCTGGCGGGCACCCCGGCTCTGATGGTGAGTGTGGTCGTGTCAGCTGACTCACAAAAGCCTCTTTCACCGCCGCGCACTTGGCTCCACTCGGCGTGACTCGGCGCGAGGGGTCGTTATGAGCGACGCGGCCGAGCGTCCCGCGACGTCAGCTGTTTCTGCAGCTCTGCAACTTCACCAACCAGCTGAGATTCAGTGTCTGATGTTCGACTGTGAATTTAACTCACACTGTGTGCAGCCCACTGGTGGCTCCACGTTCTCTTCTGACTTTAATGAACAGACAGTGCAGTGCGAGGCTGCAGGTGATGCGCCCGACACCTCCCACAGGTCAGATTCAGGTTTAAGGTTCCCAAAGCTCCAAGATGCCGGACGATTTCCCCGTAGTGCCGCCGCTCACGGACCTGACTGCCACGCTCCTTCTGGGGAGAAGTGCATCCATGCTGCGTGATTGATTTGTTTATAATAGACCAGCATGACACTGCTCTTAATAGAAGCAGCTGTATTTATTAATTCGCTTTTTAATAAAGTTGTCCTGTTTCAGCTGTGGCTGATGGAGGATCTCTCCCTGATCTGTGGACTGTTTTCATGTCTTCCAGGGTAACGTCGTCCTCTGGAAGCCGAGTGACACCGCCATGTCTGCCAGCTACTCTGTGTATAAAATCCTCAGGGAGTGCGGCATGCCGCCAAACATCATCCAGTTCTTGCCCGCTGACGGCCCCGTGTTCGGAGACGCCGTCACCGCCTCGGAGCACCTGGCAGGCATCAACTTCACCGGCAGCATGCCGTAAGGATGTTTACGACTGTTTCCACACAAGAATGTCCTGCAGAGTCTAAACATTCAATCTCTGAATCTCGCTGTGCACCAAAACTGGAGCTCCGCCTTCTTGGACGCTCTGTTAGTACAGTGACCTCACAGCAGTTATTGATCAGATCATTAAAATACTCCAGAAGACTCCAGCAGCACAAACACAGTCCACAGGTTCAGTTCAGGTGAAGCTGTGTCAACCAAAAAGGCCACGCCCCTAATAATAACAAGCAGTTTAAACAGGTGAGATGTAAAAACATTGTCCCCTCCCACAGGTGTCAGCTTGTCTCTGACTCCTGTTAAAGGACTGAGCAGCATATAAAACTGTGACGCTCGTCCTTCTTTCATTCAGCCGTTATAACAGTTGTTATAAATGTTAACATGCTGACTCGCTGCCGGCGCCTCTGCTGGATGTCCGTGGAACTGCAGTTTCAGCTTGATTTGTCAGCGTGTCCGGTTCTTTCAGCTTTGTCAGAGTTGATGAGTGAAACGTCTTTCGTCCTCCGCCTGTACGTCTCTTACAAACGGTTCTGTGTTCGTAGGACGTTTAAGCGTCTTTGGAAGCAGGTCGCGCAGAACCTGGACATCTACAGGACTTTCCCTCGACTGGCAGGAGGTCAGGAGCGCTCCTCGCTGTCTGCTCTCACTACTGTCTTTAAAAGCAGCTCGTGTCCATCACTTCTTTGTGCTTTCAGAGTGCGGGGGGAAGAATTTCCACTTCGTCCACACGTCAGCGGAGGTCCAGAGCGTTGTGACGGGAACCATTCGCTCGGCGTTCGAGTACGGAGGTCAGAAGTGCTCGGCCTGCTCGAGGATGTACGTACCGGACAGCCTGTGGCCGCAGATCAAAGAGCAGCTGCTCGCCATCCACAAGGACATCCGAGTGGGCGACGTGAGTACAGAGAGCTGCTGCGTGGTCAGGAGCGGCTTTGCTCGCTTCAGATTTCATGTAACACGTTCAGTTTGGTTTTTATCTGTTTGGGCTTTTTTAATAACGTCAGCCGAGAATCAGAACGGGTCGTTGAAAACCTCTTTGTGAAGGACGACTCGGATCTAACATCGCTCGCTGACAAACCTTAGACACGTGTGGACGAATCGCCCGCATGTTGAGACAAGTGTCGTGGTGCCGGCTTCACACAGACCCACTAATGTAAGCTGAGTTCAAGTCCCAGTGTAAAACTGGGACAAATGGGCATCCTCTATCCTCCTCTACTCCTCTGTTGTTTGTTTTTAAGTAAAGCAGGCGTTGTAAATACACAGAGCAGCTCTGCCACAAAGAGATTTACCCATTAAATTCTTAAATGACACAGCAGCCTTCAGGATTAGTGGTTAAGCTAACATCACCTGGATTATTTCTCTATTCAAATGCAGAGGGATGAGTTGGCTGACACACAGTGACAAACATGCTGCTCCCTGACTTCTCCCAGCAGGCTCCTGTGGTGGTGGGGAGACCAGCTGTTCTGTGTGTTTGGAAAAAGAAACGCCCGCTGTCCCAGCTTTACACCAGGACTTGAACGCAGCTTACATCTGTGCGAAGCGGGCAGCATTAATCTGTGTCTTTTGACCGCGTGTGGATGTGGCGTGTCCTGTGCGTATCAGCCGATTCGTCCGTGTGTGTTTGAGGTTTTGTGGGCGAGTTGCAGATGTTAGCGTCGTTTCAGACGTGCACACAGAAGCGGTTTGAAAAGTCTGAGCTGTTCATAAGTGATCAGGATTTATTCAGGTTAGATGTTCATTAATTCAGTTTTCAGTTGTGCCAAATTACAACAGGCAGCTTTATACTGTAAGGTCGACCCTACAATAACACAGAGAGAAAAAGCCAACAATCATGTGACCCCCTATGAGCAGCACTTTGGCAACAGTGGGAAGGAAAAACTCCCTTTGAACAGGAAGAAACCTCCAGCAGAACATCCAGGTGATTCAGCCTGACGTGCAGAAGCATGCAGTCATGTTCACTCTCACGTCCTGCATTATTTGAGCGTTAATGATTTGCAGCAGGTGACTCAGTCAGCCGTGGGCCACAAACAGGACGTGGGGGCGGTCCTAAAGTTTCGCTCTGAGCAGGTTTTAAGTGCAAGAAGTGCGTGATGTTTGAGTCTCACTGATTTCCTCTGTTTTGTCAGCCTGTCGAGGACTTCAGCACCTTCTTATCAGCCGTGATCGACGACAAGGTAAACATCCCGTTGCTCGGAAACAACAAAAGTCTCAGTGTTAGTATGTCGGTGGGTGTACGTCATGAGCCCCGTTTGCTCGTCACCTCCTGCAGTCGTTTGGGCGGATAAAGAAGTGGCTCGAACGCGCCAAGTCTTCCCCAAACCTGAAAGTCATCGCCGGAGGAAACTGCGACGACAAGAAGGGCTACTTCGTGGAGCCGACCATCATCGAGACCAGAGACCCGCAGGACGCCATCATGAACGAGGTACGGGCCGCAGTAACCGTCTCCCTGCTTCCTGTGTGCATCCTTCATGAGTCCTTGTTTACAGTTTCATGTATGTAGCTTGGCGAGCGCGCACAGGCGTGTCGACGAGCTTGTCTCAGGTCTGTTAGCGACACAATGTTTGACAGCGAGCACAAGTATGAAGTGATGCTGCGTGAGCGTCCATGTTGTTTTTAAAACCCCACCGCGAGTGTCACGCATCATTATTACCTCAGCTGCTTTCCTCGCGATGGCATGTTGTCATGTTCACGGCATCTGCGTGTGTCCGCCTTCCTGATCCCGTGTTTCTGCGTGTTTAAATGAACACGCGTGTTCTGCAGGAGATCTTCGGGCCCGTCCTCGCCGTTTACGTTTATCCTGAGAAGGACTACAGAGAGGTTCTGCGGCTGATCGACACCACGTCGCCGTACGCGCTGACCGGAGCCGTGTTCGCCAAGGACGAGTAAGGCTCGCCCTCAGCCACTTCCTGTTTGACTGTCAGTGGGTTACAGTGAGAAAGAGGCGGAGCTCTAACAGCAATGGATTCAGAGGAAGTTTGAACTCTGTGTGTTCTGGTTGTTTCCGTCACAGGAAGGTGATCGACGAAGCCTCCAGCGTGCTGAGGAACGCCGCGGGAAACTACTACATCAACGACAAATCCACCGGCTCCATCGTGGCTCAGCAGCCGTTTGGGGGCGCCAGAGCTTCAGGTTAGCGTCGCCGCTGCTCTGACCTCAGCTGGAGCGTAACAGAGTACATTTACTCGAGTACTTCCTGTTTTGCCGACGGTTTCTTATGTCTGATCAGAATATCGCAGATATGTCTGAAATATTTGTCAACGCCTGTTACACGTGTTACGTAGTTTGTCCACCAGAGGGCACTTTACCTGTCGGGAACGCCAAACAACGACTCCGAGCAAAACGTAAGCGAGGACCAGACGACGTGTGACCATAAGTTTAGTGCTGTTTGCTTTGTGTGGCAGGTACAAACGACAAACCTGGAGGTCCTCACTACGTCCTCAGGTGGACGTCTCCGCAGACCGTGAAGCGGACGCACGTCCCCCTCACAGAGTGGAAGTACCCCTACATGGGCTGAGGAGGAGTCCGTCCGTCCGCTGAGACCACGCGCGGCCCGATCACCTCCTCGTCTCGCTGCACTGAACGTGTCTTCATCCTAACACGGCTGCTTTTCTAATCAATCATGGTAGAGTCATCAGTGAGGTCCTGTGAGCACGGCAGGTTCAGGTGTGCGGCTCAGGCCTCAGCTGAGATGATCGGTTCATTAATCAGTCGGTATCTGTCCTGTTAAGAGTTATCATTGGTTTAGAGTTCGTGATTTAAAACTCTAGTCGAAGTCTCAGAGATCTGCGTCCGTTTCCTGTTTTAGAGTTTTTTCCATTTCTGTGTGACATCATTTCCTGTGTGACGTAGAAATAACTTCCTGTTTGAGAGCGCAGACAGTGGCTGTGTCCCAATTAAGAGACTGCACGCTTGAAGTACGCAAAGCTGTGTGTAAGGTGTCTCGCGGTTAGTATCATGGTTGCTAGGCAACCTGAACAGCGCGACGAAGCGTATACCGTCCCATTTCACAAGCCTCTCGCTTCCACACTTCTCGTACTTGTAGTGCGCACCGTACGTAGTGCGCACCGTACGTAGTGCGCACCGTACGTAGTGCGCGTACTTCTAGCGTGCAGACCCTAAATGGGACACAGCCAGTGAGCGTCACCTGCAGCAGAGCCCACACTGACTCGTCATCGGGCTGCAGCACAGATGTCCGTCCCTGCCGGTCTGGACTCGACTCGCGTCCGTTTCTTTGACTCAGAGCTGTGTTTTCAGAACGTGCCTGCCTTAGAAACTCTGATGGTTACTTTTCAACAATAAATAATGGAAACATTTGGTCTGTTATGCTCCTTGTGTTTGCTCAGTCTCACTTCAACAGTATGCACACACATCTATATACCTGCAACACATCAAGTTCATCGGGGAGGATATGAAAAGTGGCAGGTTAGACGTCAGGTTTCCATCAGTGATGGGAACGCCTAAAAGCTGATGTAAAGCTACGCATGCAGATCAGTATTTAAGGTCTGTTGCTGTTGCGCTCACAGAGGGAAGGTAAAGGCTTGTAGATGTAAATCTGAAACAAGCTCTTGTAACTGCATGGCACTGGATTGGCTTTGCTGACGGTGAGAATTACCTGATAGGAGGCTGCTTGCAGCCAGAAATACTGCAATGCTGCATCGGAGACTTCTGCTATTATACGAGCACTTCCAGGACAGAGATCATGATGGGATGGTAGATGGCGCTGCGCAGCAACCAGTAGCACCGACGTGACAAAGCCATGCACACGATCACACGAAGGGGTCTGCAAGTGAGAAGGACAGCTGCACAGTGAGATTTACAGTGAGGCCAAATATTTATTTATCATTTCAAGTAAAAACTGACATGAAATCTTGAGGTGGTCTTATAGCAACATTAGATTTTTTTAATGTCTAAAAATGTTTTCAAGGACAAATATGCCAAATAAAAATGTTGTGCTCCTCTTTTACAGCACTTTACAAAGTACGTGGACTTCTCAGTGTTTGCATCCAAGAACACGTGATTTGTTTGTGGACTCGTTTCTTATCAGTCTCTTTGTACTTGACAAGATCTGCAATTAACAGAATAATTACAACAACATTTTATGGATGTTTTGAAAGACATAAATCAACATTACATTTAATGTAGTCAAAGATGAACAGCAGATGGGAGTTTATTATAAACCAAGTAATCAGTTACACACTTGGACGTGTTTTATATCAATTTTATTAAATATATTATGGCTTAAATGTACAAGAACCGTTATATACAATTACATAATTAACCCAAGTAATAGTAGTTTTCTACTATTGTAAGCCCGATTAATCGAACAATAACATTACTGATCATATTAAGTACATATTTTTACACATGTAGGAGGTCAATTTCATTATTTTACGTTACGTTTCTGTCCTGTTCGAGCCGCGACATCCATCATACCGAGCAAAATGTCCCGTATGTTGCAATGCCACTTTCTGACCAACAGATGGCCCCAAAATCTAATTTTACTGTGATTTTGTCCTGGTCTTTGTTTTAGATGAGGTATTGATTGAAATTAATACCAAAATTTTACTGCATTTTTGTTAAAAGAAATGAACATACAGCACATGTTTAAACTATGTCCAGCTGGCTGTGCGTTGTGCTTCGGCATGCCAGAGGTGGCCTTATTTGATGGTCAAACAGTTGGCAACCATTCAGTGCTGTGATGGTTTCCCACAAACGTAGTGAAGTCTGTGGTTTACAGCAAACTAAAGAGGTCGAACAGGCTGGAAGTACAAAAACTCAGAGCTTTAAAGAATTCATTTCTAACATATTTTATTTAAAGCAGCGGTCTCCAACCTTTTTGCGCCACGGACCGGTTTATGCCCGACAATATTTTCACAGACCGGCCTTTAAGGTGTCGCGGATAAATACAACAAAATAAAACTAGTACTGGTACAGAAAAAAAGCAAAATGTATTCATAACACACGTGAAAAGACCCAGGAAAACTGAGTTAACGATAAAAACGATAACATAATAACGCTGAAAACCGATAAAAACCCTGAAAACCACACATTTCACACCTGAGCCTCAACTCTCGCGGCCCGGTACCAAACGACTCACGGACCGGTACTGGTCCGAGGCCCGGGGGTTGGGGACCGCTGATTTAAAGCATCATTTCAGCTCAGACCTGTGACCTCCATCAGTGGCCACCAGAAACTTTCAGTCTGCTGGAAATCCAGGTGAGTTTCTCACCTGAGGCCGTCATTACTGTGTGTATAAACCAGCTGATTGCTGCAAAGGAAGAGGCAGCAAAACCAGACAAACAGCTGCAGGTAGAGGCGGAGCAACGCCTGAAAAATGTGAAGTCAGAGGTCATGTTACTAAAGAAAGTGAAAGTGAGAGCGCAGCAGCAGAGCTGCAGTCGAGTCCTGTTAGGGTCTAAGAGAGGATTCACCAGAGTCCATCAGGTTTCTCTCAGCAGCAGTGCTGAGTGCATCACACTTCCTGTTTCTGATGACTCAGATGACTTCATGCTGACTCGTCACAGTCACATTGGTTCAATACAAATGGGCTCATTTAGCCACAGATCCGCTGTAGAAACATCTGCTGTTTGAAACTGTCTCACTGCGGCACTGATCAGGAGTGACCTGATCAATCCAAATATTGAATCCACTGGTACTGGATCGATACCAGCATGACCGGTTTGTCTCCTGCTGGTGTAGTGCATGGCCCCGTTCATCAGAAAGTAGACATGTCTGTGCAGACACCTCTCATGCACGCCCTTCCTCCCTACTCTGCTTACTTGCCCGGTGGTCATGTGACGTTCAGGCTGCAGTGAGTGTTGTGTTACTTTACAGCTGTAAATGAAAACGCTGCAAACATCGTGCATGTTAGAAGAACATTCTCCACTGTGGCACCAACATATATAAAGACATGGAAGAGCACAAAGAGAGGAAGCTTTGTCACAGAGAGCGTTACGGAGCAGCAACAGACTCAAAGACAGACCCGTGAATCAGAGACTGTCAGTCCTTTCACACAGAGAACCATCGTATAGCTCACAGTGGCGTTTCCGTCATGGCTGATGTTTGCATTTTATTTACAGCCACATTTAAACTACAGAAGCTAAGCTGAGAGCTTTGGAGACACATTTACATCCAGCTCTCCAAAACCCAGCTTCAAAATAAAAGCTGAGCTGTGTTTTATTGTGTTGAATCATTATTGTGGAAGGTAAAAGTCACAGTGATTTAGTGCTCAGAATTTGAACACTGATGATTATCCAGTCTTTCACAATAACAACAATAGAACTCGAGGCCTTTATTGTGATGCAGTACGAAGATTTGTGATGTATTTGTCGCTTAATGGCCAGAGTTTTGTTAGCAGAGCTGTTCTTCTTTAAGGATCAGTGTTTCTCAGACTTTTGATTTTTATCATGAACTTAAAAACAGGAAGTTAAGTTTGAGTTAAATAAAGGGTGGTGCAATCTTCATCATCAGTTTTCTTCAATGCTGTTTAGATTCAGGGTCCCAGAAGATGCTGGGTGAGAGCCAGGGCACATCCTGGACACGTCGTCCGTCTGTTGTAACGCCAGTACTACAATTATATTTTACATGATTGTAATATTACTGGATAATATCCTCACATTTTAGACATACAGCATAAAGTAATATGACATGTTCTCGTATGGTTCCTCCATGGTGTTTATCTGGAGCTGATCACTAGCTAAGACACCCAGGAAAGGTTTGCCCTTAATAACTCTTCTGTTAACAGTGCTAGTTCTAGTATTCAGTACCAGAACCGAACCCAAGTGCAGAAACCCAGAGCACAGGCAGGAGAGCTTAGCCATAGCTACGTCCACGGCTCCGCGTCCACACAAGCGTTTTCAGTCATTTTCACAGAGTTGTGCGTCCACACTGAAACAGCTGCAAACGCTGACGTTCCAGTGCTGCGCATGCGCCTGCCTCATTTCTGTCTGCCGCTTATTTACTTTCCTGCTCTTTGAAACGTCGCAGGAAAAGCAGCGAGTTTTTCAAATGGACTAACAATGAAGTGGAGTCGTTGCTGCGAGTAACACAAAAGTACAAAGTTGCAAAAGCGAGTGAGAATTAAAGAATGTGAAGAAAAGCTCTCTGGAGCGCGTGCAGACGCACGATCTGATATCCTCGTGCTGGTGTTGTTCCCACATCATCATACTAAATGTTGTTCCAGGATCAACATTGCAAGTGACCAATCAGAATGTTGTGACGTCATACTTTTGCGACTTCGGGAAAAACCGCCTCTGTCCGCCAATCAACGGACCCTGACCCTTTAATAAACAGTAAGCAGAACTAATATTGTCCTTGCAACATTGGAATTTCATAAATGCACGAATGGCTTGGCGTGCAAAAGAATAACGTCACAACAATGTGATTGGTCAGTTGCAATGTTGATCCTGGAACAACATTTGCATGATGATGTGGGAACAACACCGACACGAGGATATCAGATCATCCTGTGCAGACTGATGTTAATCTTTAATAGGGCTGTCAAACAAAACAGCTGCTGTGTAACGCCCTCCGCTATCTTTGGTTTTTGTTTTTTGTTTGTTTTTTTGCCTGTCCCGTTCGGCTCTTTTGCATCAGAATTATTGTCTAAAGGCGAAGAAAGATGCCCAACAGATTTACTTCAATTTACTTTACCAAATAGACCATAACCAAGTGGCCGGCATAGTGTACAGGAACATCTGTGCCGAGTATAACCTGGAAGTCCCGAGGTCAAAATGGGAGATGCCCCCAAGGGTGGTGGAGAATGACCGAGCTAAGATCCTGTGGGACTTCCAGATACAGACGGACAAAATGGTGGTGGCTAACCAACCGGACATAGTGGTGGTAGACAAACAGAAGAAGACGGCCGTAGTGATCGATGTAGCGGTTCCCAATGACAGCAATATCAGGAAGAAGGAACACGAGAAGCTGGAGAAATACCAAGGGCTCAGAGAAGAGCTCGAGAGGATGTGGAGGGTGAAGGTAACGGTGGTCCCCGTGGTAATCGGAGCACTAGGTGCGGTGACTCCCAAGCTAGGCGAGTGGCTCCAGCAGATCCCAGGAACAACATCGGAGATCTCTGTCCAGAAGAGCGCAGTCCTGGGAACAGCTAAGATACTGCGCAGGACCCTCAAGCTCCCAGGCATCAAACATCACAGTTCAGTCATGCGAGCTCTGAAACAGGAGTGGTGCTCCCAGTCCTTTATGCATTCCAAGGAAGAGGGAGGAATTTACAAACTGATCACCACACATCACGCGCCTCGCTAGGAAACCTAACAGAACAGCGGGTATGCTGTTTTGTGCCCTTGGCATTATCAGCACCTGCAAAGGGAGTCGTCTTCTCCAACTGCTGAGCCTGAAATAAGTTCATCTACTTTTAGAAACGTTCACTGAACAGTCTATTACAGTGTCACAACCAAGCATATGCATAAGCACTTAAATACTTCAAATGAGAATAATGGAAATTTTCTATTACACTACCCAGAAAGTGTAGTAATATCTACTACTGAGAAACACATGTAAAGAGTTCAAAACTGACACCTTTTTCTGTCTTTTTAAAAATGTAATCTAAATGTAATGTAAAACTTTTTTTTTTTTAATGTAATAAAAAATTTATTTTTTTCTCCCTCAGAGTGCAGACACGCCTGCTGTCAGCTATCTGCGATCAGTTTCTGTGCTCCATCTGTCTGGATGTGTTCACTGATCCAGTCTCTACACCATGTGGACACAACGTCTGCAAAAACTGCATCACTCAGCACTGGGACATGAGTCAGAGGTGTCAGTGTCCCATGAGTAAAGAGACTTTCTGCACTAGACCTCGGTTAAGGGTCAACACATTAATCTCTGAGATGGTTGCTCAGTTCAGACGTGAAGCTCAGCAGAAAGCCAGCAGCAGCAGCTCAGAGCAACAAGCTGCCAAACCAGGAGAAGACCCTGTGACGTCTGCACTGGACCCAGACTGAAGGCGCCGAAGTCCTGCCTGGTGTGTCTGACCTGGGTTAGGGTTAGACCGACCAGACACGTGTCTGTGTGCTCTGCTCTGTTTTAGACCACAAGAACCATGAGTTTGTTCCTCTGAGAGAAGAATATGAAGGAAAGAAGGCAGAGCTGGAGAAGACAGAGGCTGAGATTCAGCAGATGATCCAGAAGAGATGACTGAAGATTATGGAGATCAAATAGTCAGTGAAGATGAGTAAAGATGCTGCAGACAGACAGAAAGCAGAAGGTGTTCAGGTCCTCAGGGCTCTGAAGGAGTCTGAGAGACGCCTGAAGGAGCTCATGAAGGAGATCGAAGACAAACAGGAAACTACAGAGAAACAGGCTGAAGGTCTCATCAAAGATCTGGAACAGGAAATCTCTGAGCTGATGAAGAGAAGCTCTGAGGTGGAGCAGCTCTCACACTCTGAAGACCACCTCCACCTCCTCCAAAGCTTTTCGTCCCTGAAAGCTGCTCCACCCACCAAGGACTGGACAGAGGTCAGAGTCCGTCCACCATCATATGAGGGGACTGTGGGGAGAGCTGTGGCTCAGCTGGAGGAGACACTCAGGAAACTCATGAAGAAGAAGCTGGTTGAGGCTGCAGAGCTGAAGAGGGTCCAGCAGCATGAGGTGGATGTGACTCTGGATCCTGATACAGCTCATCCTAAACTCATCCTGTCTGATGATGGAAAACAAGTGTATCACAGTAATGTGAAGAAAAATCTTCCAGACAACCCAGAGAGATTTTCTCAGTGTTTAATGTTTAAGGAGAGCAGAGTTTCTCTTCAGGCAGATTTTACTTTGAGGTTCAGGTTAAAGGAAAGACTGACTGGGACCTAGGAGTGGCCACAGAGTCGATCAACAGGAAGGGTCAACTCACAGTGAGTCCTCGACACGGTTTCTGGACTGTGTGGCTGAGAAATGGAATTAAGTATGAAGCCAATGCTAGCCCTCCAGTCCCTCTCTCTCTTCAGCCCGGTCCTGAGAAGGTGGGGGTGTTTGTGAGGAGGGTCTGGTCTCCTTTTGTGATGTAGATGCTGCAGCGCTTATCTACTCTTTTACTGGCTGCTCTGCACCTCTGATCATCTGTCAGTCACACTGAGCTGATCAACAGCTGATTTTATTTGATAAACTGATTTTTAGGGATGGGTACCGGTGCCGGTTCTGACATAAACATTAGTAACCAGACCGAAAAGCAGCGCTCATTTCGGTGCTTTATTTCGGTGCTTTATTTTCCTGAGCTGTGACACACTTTAGATTCTAGCCAATCGTTTTACGTTTCCGAGGATAGTAGGCGGGGCCAGGTACGTACGTTCTTTTAGAGCAGAGCTACAGATTAAATGTCCAAGGCGAAGCGGTCAAAGTCTGGCTGTACTTCACAGCAAAAGATGCAAACTCAGCAGCAACAAGTGCTTTAAGCTGATACTGTGATACTGTCAAAGGAGGTAACACCTCGAATCCGATGAAACACCTGGCGACGCATAGCGTTTTTTTAAAGCCGAGAAATGCGCCGTATTTGATAGCTTGCTGCGAGACCTCACACCGAGCACATCTACTGCGGGTGTGGTGCCTGTTATCGGACCCGGAGTTAGCAACATCCCCCAAGAACCCGAAGAGGAGAGTCCTGGCCCCTAGCCCTGCCAGTGTAGCAGAAATGATGAGGATGATGATGCAGCAGCAGCCGTTCTTCTCTGCGTGAGGAGCTTAATGTTGTTCGTGTGTAATTTACGTTGAGTAGGCTAACCACGTTATTACATTAATGCATGTAAGGTGAACTAGCAAACATCATCATAGCTACATGCGGCTGTCTTCTTGTTTGATGGCAGATGCTCCCTTCACCCTGGACAAAAAGGCTAAAATGACCAAAGAAAAAGTGGAAAACAGTTAAACATGAGAGGTTTTTGGACAAAGTTGGTGTTTTTTCCATTGTTTAAGCACTGCTTCCAGCCAAGAGTGATGCCATATATGCCCCATAGCTGCAGAAAAGGCTAACATTGTTATCTTTTTACAAAGAAACAGCTGAACATGAGAGGTTTTTGGACAAAGTTGGTGTTTTTTCCATTGTTTAAGCACTGCTTCCAGCCAAGAGTGATGCCATATATGCCCCATAGCTGCAGAAAAGGCTAACATTGTTATCTTTTTACAAAAAAACAGCTGAACATGAGAGGTTTTTGGACCAATTTTGTGTTCTCCATTCTTTAAGCACCGTTTAAGCACCGGCACAGCTTCAAAAGTACCGGTTTGGCACCAGTATCAGATAAAACCTAAACGATACCCATCCCTACAGATTTTGCATATTTGCAAAGTTTGCATATTTCATGATCATTAACATGCACATTTGCATGTTAATGATCATGAAAACTGACCTCACGGCCCATGGTTTCAGTTATCATGCAAATGTCCTGTTTATAAGGTTGGAAACCTGCAGTCAGCTGAGACTGAAGAAGTCACTTGATGATGATGATGATGATGATGATGATGATGATGATGATGAAACGCTTCTCCCACTGAAAATGTCAGGTCCAGATGAACAGAATGATATTTTTGGGAGCCTACAGGAAGGTTTACACACCTACAAAGAACAGTTGTAAATAGAGAGCTGTGTGTCTCCTTGGTGTATTGCTCATGCCATTACGTTTTTCTGTTATTCCTAATTTTACATGTTTTCCTGTTGTAATTACTTGAGTTTCAGCAATAAAGCTGCTTTTAAGTTACTTCCCGAGTCCTGTATTTGGAGTTTAACTGAAACCTTGAAAACAGCCCTACAGTTTTATCACTGTTTATTTTAAACTTTTCTGGCTATTGTGTGTAGAGAGAATGACATGAAAACACCACCAAAAACAAAACCACGATCAAGTTAAAAGGTTATTAGGTAAAGAACCTGTGAGGCCCAGGTGGACAATAGCTGGAGTGAACAAGGCTCAGCGTCAGGCTTTAAAATGAATCAAAACTCTGTTTGGGGTTTCTGGCTTTGTTGTTGAAGTGAACAGACTTGCTCAAGATCACTTTCCAGTTCGATTCAACGCAATTGAATTTTATTTATACAGCGCCAAATCACAACACCAGTCGCCTCAAGAAGCTTTATATTGTAAGGTAGACCCTAAAATAATACATACAGAAAGTATGTATTATTCAATCATATGACTCCCTATGAGTACTTTGGCAAAGGTGGTAAGGAAGAACTCCCTTTTAACAGGAAGAAACCTCTGGCAGAACCAGGCTCAGGGAGGGGCGGGGCCATCTGCTGTGATTGGTTGGAAGCCAATGAAGGGAAGGGAAAAAAAAAAAGAAATCTGCTCTCTCTTTCTAGTCCCTGTCAGGACTCTTGCTGCAGTATTTTGGATCAGCTGAAGGCTTTTCAGGGAGTTTTTAGGACTTCCTGATAATAATGAATTACAGTCGTCCAGCCTGGAAGTAATAAATGCATGAACTAGTTTTTCAGCGTCACTCTGAGACAGGATATTTCTAACTTTAGAGATGTTGCACAAATGGAAGAAAGCAGTCTTACATATTTGTTTAATATTTGTTTATTTGTTTATTTATAAGGAACCCCATTAGCTTCCACAACAGTGGTTGCTAGTATTCCTGGGGCCCAAGCCATCAAATATCTCCAAATAAAATGTTACAACAATTAGATCTACAGTAAAGTTTTACAATACTGAAATGTAAACATGTGAATATTAAAAATTATATAAAAGCAGAAAACCAAAACAAAACACTCAAACAAAATACACAATTTCCATTACAAGTGATATTACCCTCTACAATTTTTACAAATACATTAAAAACTGCCTAAATAGGCTTTTAAGTAATTTTTAAAATTATGAATTGAAGCCAATTCTCTTATTGCCTCAGGCAACTTATTCCACTGAAACGATGCTCTGAATATAACAGAGTTTTTCAAAAAGTTACTTTTAACACGAGGAATTACTAAATTGTGGTTGGTTGAGAATCGTGTGGCATGATTATGAATTTCATCTGGATACTGCAACTGAGCACAAAAAAAGTGTGGTGTGTTTAACAGTATTGTTTTCTTTAAAAATACAAGTAAGCCATAGTATAATTTAGCTTGTACAGAAAGCCAAGAAAGTTTATCATGCATTTTGTCAATACTTGTATAGTATGAACACCTTAACACTAATCTGGCCGCCCTATTTTGGACTAACTGAAGTCTATTCAGATCTGTCTTATTAGCTGCAGACCAGATGATTGAGCAGTACTCTAGATGAGATAATACTAATGCGTTAATGACATCTTTCATAACTGAAGAAGTAATATAAAAGGAGCATTTCCTAGCTATAGCTATGCCCTGTCCCATTTTCTTAATAACAGAATTGATGTGCTGAGACCATGAAAGGTGGTGGTTTATGGTAACACCAAGTAATTTAATCTGGGTGACCTGTTCTAATGCCGATCCAGCTATGGAAAGATTTAGTCGTGGACTGTTGATTAAGCGTGCTCTACTTCCTATTAACATGGATTTGGATTTAGTCACATTTATAATCATGTTGTTTTTACTTATCCAATCAAACACGTTCAGCAAATCTAGTTGTAATACGCTTGTCAATTCAGAGTGGCTACTGGCTGAATAAAACATGGTGGAATCATCAGCGTACATTACAAGATGAGATTTATCCAGGACATACGGCAAATCATTTGTAAAAACTGAGTAGAGAAGTGGACCGAGGCAGCTGCCTTGGGGTAGACCACAGTTCATTTCGCGGCCCTCTGAGAAATAACCATTATAATAAACCTTTTGCCTTCTTCCAGACAGATAACTTTCCATCCAGCACAAAGCAGCTGGTGAAAATCCATAACATTTTAGTTTATCTATCAGTAGATCATGATTTATTAAATCAAATGCAGCACTAAAATCCAGAAATACCACCCCGGCCAAATTCCCTTTATCTAGGTATTTGTACCAGTTATCTGTCATGTGACTGAGAGCTGAACTGGTGGAATAACCAGGTTTGTAGGCATGTTGAAACTGAGTGAGTAACTGATTTTCTATTAGATAATGTTGAATTTGTTCGTAGACAATCCTCTCCATAATTTTACTTAAAATGGGTAGCAGACTGATAGGTCTGCTGTTGACACCATTAAAAATGTCATTCTTGTTTTTAGGAATCGGAATTATTTTCGATTCTTTCCACTGCGATGGAAATAAGCTGCATGCCAGAGATTTATTAAATATGTGACATATAGGAAGGGACACAAACTTGGCTGCAACTTTGAGCAGTTTACTGTCTATGTTATCAGAACCGGAGGATGTATCGTCAGGAAGTGATGTCAATAAGCGCTCTACCATCTGCACGTTCACTGCCTCAAACTTAAATTGGCATAGTTTATTATTCATGATAACATCCTGTATAAGACGACATGATAAGGTGGGATCGCCTTTGCTCATATTAGATTTTAAATTTGTTATTTTATTGCTGTAATAATTCACAAAATAATTGGCAATATCCTTGGCTTTACTTATAAACGTACCACCCGTGTGGATGTGAGGCATCACCGGAGCAAGATCTCTACCCATTATATTATTTAAAACTTTCCACACCTTTTTGCTGTCCTTATTGGCCTCTTTGAGCTTAAGTTGATAATATTCTTTCTTTTTACGCCTATTAAATTTAGTTACTTGATTTCTTAACTCGCGATATCTTGCCCACTCTTGTGGACTGATAGACTTATGTGCTTTTGCTTTTGCTATATCCCTCTCTGACATTGCAACCTTAAGTTCGTTATCTAACCAAGGTGCATAGTTCTTTTTAACAGTAAATCTTTTTAAGGGGGCATGTTTATCAGCCAGGTAGCAAAAGTTTTCAATAAACATAGATAATGCCCTATCAGGGTCATTCTCGAGGCAGATGTCAGTCCAGTGAATTTCTTTTGCGTCATTAATATACTTATCTGCATTGAAATTTCCTTGTCCTTCAATATGTCCTTTTCATGTCCTTCAATATGTGCATTGAAGGACATGTCCTGGTCAAAAATGACTCCAAGGTTCCTCACAGTGTTACTGGAGGCCAAGGTAATGCCATCCAGAGTAAGAATCTGCTTAGATACCATATTTCTAAGATTTTCAGGGCCGAGTACAATAACCTCAGTTTGATCTGAATTAAGAAGCAGAAAGTTAGCAGCCATCCAGGTCTTTATGTCTTTAAGACATTCCTGCAGTTTAACTCACTGGTGTGTGTTATCTGGCTTCAAAGCTTTTCAGTTGGACTTTGTCACTGTTTAGTTCCCATGTATGTTTCCTGTTTTATTGTGTTAGTCATCTGTCTGTATGTGTTATGTTTAGTTCTACTTCCTGTGTCATTAGTCAGATCTAGTTCAGCTGTGTTCCCACCTGTTTCCATTCATCATCATTATCCAGTCTATTAAACCCTCAGTTTCCCACAGTTCCTTGGCTCGTCATCATCGACTTCTCGTGTGTGTTTTCAGTCTAGCTCTGTCATTGGGGCAGCTAGTATCCAGCTGTCACCTGCTCCTGTGCCTGCTCCCAGGGCAGCTGAGACCTGGTCCACTCCTGCACCCATACCTGTTCCTCGGGTGGCGATAGCTGGTGTCCAGCTAGCTCCTTCGCCTGTCCCTGCTCCTAGGTTGAGAGCGGCCAGGACCCAACACGTCCCTGCACCTGTACCTTCAGGTTCGGCCAGTTCCTCCACCTGTAATGGTTTCAAGGGACGGAAGACCCAGTCCTCAACCTGAGCTCCATCTGCAGCATCCAGTGCTTGCTGCAAGCTACGCGCACCCCCAGCTAGAGCCACCTGAGCCTGCTGTGATCCATGCACAGCCCAGCGTAGGTTTCTGCACCTGCTGGTCCTGCTCTGTCTAAGCCAGAGGTCTGCGCCAAGCTGCACCACCGGCAACCTCAACTGGTCTACAGTGGATCGTCGCTGGCACTGCTGCTGGCCTCCCAGATAAGCTGTAGTGATGCTGCTGACCACGTGGCTGCCCTCCTGAACACTTGTTTCAGACTCCGCCCCATTCATCCTTTGTTTTGGTCCTCTCTTTCCATTCCCACACACCGGACCGTGACAATGACAAAGTACAGAGCAACAGAGCACTGGAGGAACCAGTAAGTCAACAGATATAACGAGGCCAGTAATGAATTATAAACAGATCCGAAAAAGGAGAATGACCGATTAAGATAAGAAATTCACCACCTGGGTCACAAGATCAACTCCAAACTCAATACGCTTGTGAGAGACATGCTGAGCTTGTCTGACCATGTAGCTGAAGTGGAATGGAGGAATTGTCGGCAGAGGCTATTGAGGCATTAACTACTTGCCTGGAGCAGCATGAAGTTCTACGGTCAAAGCTGACGGACCTGGAGTCCCACTCAACAGGAAACAACATTCTAATATTCGGTCTGTAGAGAGAAAGGAAGACAACTCTTTCTTATAATATATTTCAAACCTCCTTAACCGTGAATCGCTTCTGTCCTCAGGCCTTTACTCGAGCTGCAGAAATGTGGCTTTTCTGTGGACATGGCAGTGGGGAACATTGAATAGCGCGCAGCTTCGTCTGCTATTGGGATGAACCGCAGCCTGGGGAAAGGATAGCAGCCCAGAGAGTGAGGAAAATACTACAATAGTTCATTAGAGACCACAACGGAGCTAAAACTTGAGCCACATGGTTGGGAACGAACACTTCAGGTCTCTAATAGCAAAATAATTACATATACCTGGTACTTTAAAACTGCCTCATAGCTCTCCGTTTATGCTCCAGTTCACAGTCCATGGTTGATATTCTAAATATATCACAGTCTGTAAAAAAACCTCTCATGTATAACCAGTGCCTCCATCTGTGTCTGCATTTAGTTCATTCTCCTGGTCCGGCCTCCCGGCCATAACACCACCATGGATTTGAGAGAAGCCAATTGAGTCTAATAACAGATTAAATGCCATGTTGAGGCTGTCATTTTTAGCATCTACATGGATGTTAAAATCACCCACAATAATTATTTTATCTGAGCTCAGAACTAAATCAGATAAAAGGTCTGAGAAATCAGACAGAAACTCTGTGTAAGGCCCAGGTGGACGATAGATGATAACAAGACTGGTTTCTGAGTTTCACAGCTGGGGTGGACGAGGCGAAGCTTCAGCAAACACACAAACTGCTTATGTGCAGTTTGTGTCACAGTGTGTTACTGATAAAGGTCCAGCTGCTTATTTCACTCAGAGATGGAGAAAGGTGTAAGAAAAGATGAACTGCAGATTAAAGATTACATGCAGTGTCATAATTTGTAATGACATACTGCATCTGTTGGTGATGGATTTTGATAAATTCTGTATTTTTGTATTGTGAAACGTCCTGCAAAACGCACAAGTATACTAACGTTGTGTTGTTCAAATGTTGCATGAAAACAGGTTAGTTTGTGTGTGAAATAACAGATCCACACTAATATTACTTTTGTGTTATATTAACATAGCAGAAGGTCTTTTTACCCGTGCATGTAAATGAGGGTGGACTCTTCAAGGAGATACTTTTTACTTTCTTACTTTGAGTACATTTCAGAGTAAATTTGCTTTTTCACTTTTAGTTGACTAAAACAGTTGAATCAGTTTTTACTGCAGTGTTTTTTAACACAAGCGTGGCGGGCGTGGTCTGCGGTGCTGGTGCAGGGGAGGCAGATGCACCTGCACGGCATCTGCGATCACGCCTCGCCGACATAAAAGGTCCTGATTGTTGTTGTTGTTGTTGCGGTGCATGTGTCGGTCTGTAGAGCTGCAGCCGAACATGTGAACCGTAAATAAAAGTGAAAATTATGCTGAAAAGCATAAAAAGGTCGTCTGGTCTGTCGTGGCTCATTTACAACAAATATCAGAATGTGTACTTACAGAATCTCTGTACGTTGCCACCTCAGCTGATACGTTTATAGTATGTCACAGCAGCTGTTCAACTACAAAATGTGTTTCATTTTGCTGTTCACCTTATGCACGTTGTAGTTCCAGCACAGCGGATACCTGAGGTCACACTACGAGGAGACAGTGTACGCTTGTTTGGATCCCAGCTCGCCGTAGGAAAAGGAGATGGGAGGGACTTTTGAAATATCCTCTGTTTTCTGGACTCGTGTTTGCTTAGTGGCTTCAGTTCAACCGGAGTGCTCATCAGAGGGGATGTATGTGTGTGTGTGTGTGTGTGTGTGTGTGTGTGCACGCCGTAATAATAGAGCAGCTGATAGAGGTCTGGTGAAATCTTCATCACGTCTCTGCATGTGCAGCAGCTTTAATTTTTCATCGTTGATGTGACACACACCTGTTTTATTTGTGACTTAGCTGTGTGCGCGTGCGCGTGCGTGCGTGCGTGTGTGTGTGTGTGCGCGTGTGCGTGCGTGTGTGTGTGTGTGTGTGCGCGTGCGTGCGTGTGTGCGTGTGTGTGTGTGTGTGTGTGTGTGAGAGAGAGAGAGAGATTGATTAGGACGAGGAAACTAGAGGTACCATAAAAACAGATGCGATTGTGGTCGAGCTGTTTTCCTCTCACTCTACTGAATGTATACGCCCTGAATGTGGACGGTCCATCTTTCTTCACGGCACTTGTCCCAGACACGTCCCAAACAAACCTTGTCATTGGTGGGGAATTTAACTGTGTGTTGGACCCCTACCTTCTTTAACTAAGCAGGTCAGGAACAACTCCAGTGCATTTCTTAACACCGTTATTGAAAATTCAAATGTGTCCGATGTTTGGAGAACTGCAAACCCCACTGGTAGGGATTGCTCTTTCTTTTCAACCAGGCATAATTCATACAGTAGAGCTGACTACTGTCTTTTGGATGCCAAATCAACGCCATATGTCATTGACACAAATTCTCACAATATTGTCATCTTGGATCACTTCCCTGCCACATTAACCTTAAAATGCAACTAGACCGCAGCAAACATGGTGGCTTCAGCCTCTATTGTTGGGTGAGAAGGATTTTCATGAATATTTGGAAACGCAGATCTCTGTATTTGATGCAAACTCGGAAACTAAGCCTGCTACACTTTGTATATGAATAAATATGAATATAATTGCCAAACATCAGCACTCTGAGAAGATGCAGCAGCAGATCTCAGAGAATGACTCGGCCTCTGTGTGGAAAGGTTTTAGGAATATTACAAACTACAAGCCTAAAACCCCCCACTCCACTGATGACTTGCTCTTAGCCAACACCCTTAACGACTTCTACTGCCGTTTTGACGAGCCATCAGGCAGCCTTCACACCTCCAACGACCCCAACAATAGAGGCACTTTGGACACTCATTCCCCCACCTCTCCCCCCTCCATAGAGCCATCACCACCTTCAAACTGTTCACCTGCAACACCCCCCTCCTCACCCCACACAAAAGAGGATTTCACACCACCTCCTCCGACCACAACTCTTCATATTCATGAAGCAGATGTGAGGAAGCGATTTAGGAGTCTGAATGCTCGGAAAGCTCCCGGCCCAGACGGCGTGTCTCCTGCCACCCTCAGACACTGTGCAAACGAGCTGGCCCCAGTGTTTTCTGGCATCTTCAACTCCTCACTGCAGGCATGTCATGTGCCTGCCTGCTTCAAGTCCTCCACCATAATCCCTGTCCCCAAGAAACCTAGGATCACTGGACTAAATGACTACAGACCCGTGGCTCTGACATCTGTGGTCATGAAGTCATTTGAGCGCCTAGTTCTCTCCCATCTCAAGACCCTCACGGCCCCCCTCCTGGACCCCCTGCAGTTTGCATATATCAGAATCAGAATCAGAATACTTTATTGATCCCTGGGGGAAATTATTTTTTGTTACAGTGCTCCATTTTAAACCAACATTAAGACAAGACAGACAATACACTAACTAAGAATAGTACAATATATACATATATATACATACATACATACATAAGTCACTCATAAATAAATAGTTGGAAAAGAAACATGTGTAGTTGTAGCAGCAAACAGTGTGTTAAGTGGATGCGTTGTACAGGGAGATGGCCACAGGCAGGAATGATTTCCTGTGTCGTTCAGTGGTGCTTTTCGGTAATCTCAGTCTCTCACTGAACGAGCTCCTGTGACTGACCAGCATGTCATGGAGTGGGTGGGAGGTGTTATCCAACATTGTCTTTATCTTGGACAGCATCCGCCTGCTCCCCCAGCATGCAACAGCATAGAGGATCGCACTGGCCACAACAGACTCATAGAAAATCCTCAGCATTTTCTGGCAGATGTTGAAGGACCTCAGTCGCCTCAAAAAATAGAGACGACTCTGGCCCTTCCTGTAAAGTGCTGTGGTGTTTTTAGCCCAGTCCAGTTTATTGTCAATGTGTACTCCAAGGTATTTATAGTCCTCCACAATGTCAACACTGACCCCCTGGATTGAAACAGGGGTCAAGTGTTTCCTGGTCTTCCTGAAGTCCACGATCAGTTCCTTGGTCTTTGCCACGTTGAGCTGCAGATGATTCTGCTCACACCACGTGACAAAGGAGTCGACCACAGCCCGGTATAGAGCCAACAGGTCTGTAGACGACGCCATCAACATGGCCCTACACTTCATCCTGCAGCATCTGGACTCCCCAGGAACCTACGCCAGGATCCTGTTTGTGGACTTCAGCTCTGCCTTCAACACCATCCTTCCAGACCATCTCCGAGGCAAGCTTTCCCAGATGAATGTGCCTGATCCCATCTGCCGGTGGATCACTGACTTCCTAACGGACAGGAAGCAGCACGTGAGGCTGGGAAAGAATGTCTCGGACTCCCGGACCATCAGCACCGGCTCCCCTCAGGGCTGTGTTCTTTCTCCTCTGCTCTTCTCCCTGTACACCAACTGCTGCACCTCCACCCACCAGTCTGTCAAGCTAATCAAGTTCGCAGATGACACCACCGTCATTGGGCTCATCTCTGACGGGGATGAGTCTGCCTACAGGAGGGAGGTTGAACGTCTGGTGTCTTGGTGCAGCCACAACAACCTGGTGCTGAATGCCCAGAAGACAGTGGAGATTATTGTGGACTTCAGGAAGCACACAGCCCCACTCCCCCCCATCATCCTGACTGACACCCCCATCACCTCTGTGGACTCATTCCGCTTCCTGGGTACCACCATCACCCAGGACCTGAAGTGGGAGCCCACCATCACCTCCGTCATCAAGAAAGCCCAGCAGAGGATGTACTTCCTGAGGCAGCTGAAGAAATTCAACCTGCCAACACGGACGATGATGCAGTTCTACACTGCAATCATCGAGTCCATCCTCACCTCCTCCATCACCGTGTGGTACGCTGGAGCCACTATCAGGGACAAACAGAGACTGCAGCGTGTTGTGCGCTCTGCTGAGAAGGTGATTGGCTGCAGACTCCCATCTCTGCAGGACCTGTACACCTCCAGGACACTGCGGCGTGCAGCCCGGATCTCAGCTGACCCTTCTCACCCTGGACACAGTCTGTTTGACCTGCTCCCCTCAGGCAGGAGGCTCCGGTCCATTCGCACCAGAACCTCTCGCCACAAGAACAGTTTCTTCCCCTCTGCTGTTGGACACATGAACAATAACCACATGACTGTCCCCGCCACTAACACATGACCCTACGCTGTGTCACTGCATCATTTCATGTCTGGCACTGATCACCACCTGCACTCATGTATATATCTTTCTACGTAGCACTCATAATTCTTATTCTCATGTATATATCTCATGTATATCTCATGCACATATCTTTCTTTCTACATAGCACTTTAATTCTTATTGTCTGCACTGAAGCACCGCAGCAATTTCCTAATGTTGTAAACCTCAACATCTGGCAATAAACCCATTCTGATTCTGATTCTGATTCTGATAATGATCTACTCTCAGCAAAAGTCAGTGAAGCTTTTTTGTACACCAAGCAGAAATACTTTGAGCTTGGTGACAAACCATATAAAATACTAACAAGACAACTTGGGAAACAAGAACAATGATGCAGGTGAGGCTTCAACGGACCTCAGAGACATTATCAATATGTCCAATTCTATCAAATTTATACACGACACAAAATATGGATTGTGACTCTATGAAAAAGTTCTTGGATAGCAGCACTTCTGCAAACCTAGGGGAGGATGAACTCGCACACTTAAACTCACAACAGAACAACAGAACTAACAATAGAAGAAATCAAGAAGGCGACTGCTTCAAGTAAAATCAATGAGGCTGCTGGACCAGATGGCATCGCCAGTGAATTTTAGTGAGGTTTTTGTGCCCATACCTGCATAAAACATTTCCTGAAGCTCTAGTAGATAAAGTCCTCCTCCCACCTTTACAGAGGAGATTATAACTGTCCTTTATAAGAAAGTAGGAATGCTGAGGATGCTGGTTCTTATCGTCCCATCTCCTTGCTGGATGGGAAACTATTTGCAGAATATCCATAATGCAAGACACTGCTTGATTCAGGTTAAAGCTTTTCAAGAGAAAGGTTAAATAAAATACACCCTGAGGTGTCTCCTCTGTGTGAGAAATGCTCCCTAAGCCACATTTCATTTTTTGTCCCAAGGTTAAAAAAATGCTCCAGTTCTTCATGTGCAGTTGAGCCCTGATCCACTAACAGTTATTCTGGGCATCTTTGATGATACTGTGGGAATAGACCGTGCAAAGCGACGTGTTATAGCTTACTGTATTATTATTGCAAAGAAACTTCTCACTCACTGGAAGAAGAGAGATGCATCCCCCTTACAGCTCTGGCTTAATGAGCTGGCAAATACATTAAGTCTGGATCTACGATATACTCTTTGTGACAGACCGTCCCTACATGTCTGCAGCTCTAACCAGCAGTTATAGTTTTTTGGCTTCTTATTCTGACAAACGAGCTGCACAGCTGGGACTGTGGGTGTGTGGGAGGGTATGGTACCATATTATGTAATGTTTTGTTATGTGATGTTAATGTAAAAAACAGAGCGACTATCTGATACTGTAATTTCCATTGTCATACAAACATGTGAACTGCTCAATAAATATATGTTGAAAAAAAACACCCAACTGTTTCTGGAACAGATGAAGCAGAAAAGATCTGGAATGACTTTCCCAAACATTTAGGCGATTCCTTTCTTCAGGTTTTCATCCTATCTCCAGCCACCGCTTGTGTCCACGATCTCCTTCTTTCGGTCACTACCCACAGCTTGCGACCGTAGGTGAGGGTAGGGACCTGAGAGCTTTGCTTTTACACTCAGCTCCCTCTTCACCACGACGGACTGGTGCAGCGTCCGCATCACTGCAGCTGCAGCACCAGTCCGTCTGTCGATCTCCCGCTCCCTTCTCCCGTCACTCGTGAAAAAGATCCCCGAGATACTTAAACTCCTCCAATTGGGGCAGGAACTCGTCCCTGACCCAGAGTGGGCACTCCACCCTTTTCCAGCTCAGGACCATGGCCTCAGATTTGGAGGTGCTGATTCTCAATCCCACCGCTTCACACTCGGCTGCGAACCGTTCCAGCATCACCTCACGAAGCCAAAAGAACCACATCATCTGCAAAAAGCAGAGATGAGATTCCCCACCCTGGTGAAAGCTGATGCTAAGTGGTGGAATTGAATTGAACTGCCGGCTCTGCAGACCGAGCTCTTGCAACGGTTGTATGAGGATCAAATGGCCCGTAGCAATGGGCCAAACACCCCATACTGCCAGAGCGCCTCCCACAGGACACTCAGAGGGATGCGGTCGAATGCCTTCTCCAAGTCCACAGAACACATGTAGATTGCTTGGGCAAACTCCTCGAGAGGTTAAAGAGCTGATCCAGTGTTCTACGACCGCGACGAAAACCGCATTGTTCCTTCGGTATCCGAGGTTTGGCTAAAAGACAAACTCGTCTTTCCAGCACCCTGGCACAGACTCTCCCGGTCAGTCTTTTTGGTGCCTTGTAAATAAAACTGTATTTTAGTAAAGCTCATGATCTTTATTCTGAGAGATTTCTGCCTCAGCTGTAGTTTAAGGTTCAAACCTGTCGGTCACGTTCATGGCTTCTTCATTCGTGGGACACTGTTGTCTTCTCTGCTTTCACACAGGACGCTCAGTGTCTCCTCAGACAGTTGCTTTCTTCACCAGAGAACTTATCGAGCTGATTGTGCTCGCAGATCCTTCAGATCTGGAACCGTCAGATCATCGAGTCAGAAACTTCTGCTCTCCAGTCGTGGCCAAACTCGGACGAACACAGACGTCTCAGGTGAGTCTGACGGCTCACAGGTAACAGGTCTCTGTGTGATGAACAATCAGAGACGTTCATGTGAAGGTGAACACAGGCTCAGGAAACTCTCAGACAGCAGCTCAGGTTACAGGTGTGTGTGTGTGCGTGTAAACAGTCATCAGCGTGTGCTGTGTGATGAGATGTGTGATGACAGGAAGGGCGTGTGTCGCTGACGCCTTTCATCTGGAAGTGCAGGATTTAGGAAGAGGAAACTGCAAACACTCATTTCTGTCTTTGATGTTTCTCAGCCAGAGAGAAAGAAGAGACGGCGGCGAGCAGATTTAACCTGCGTCACCTGAGTGAATCCCCCCCCCAAAAAAGAGAAAGATGATAAATTCAACATTTTCCACACAGGAAGTGTGCGACGTTCGGTTTCACCTTAATCCGACCTCAGAGCTGCGAGTTAATCGGCTCAAGGTGAAGCTAGACGCAGCTCGCTGGTTTTCTACAGTTTCTCTTACCTGATGACCCTGTACACACCTGTAGGGGGCGGGGCTTCAGTAGGCAGAAGCAGGTAAAGTATCAGCTTTTCATCGTGCACTCAGTGTTCCTGTGAAGCTCGAGGAGGAAGGAGCGCAGCTGCACCTGAAGGTGAGATGAAGACACGACTAATCACATCATGCATTCACACACACACACACACACACACACACACACACACACACACACACACACACACACACACACACACACACACACACACACACACTGTGCAGTTTAAATGATGCTGTTTGTAATGTGTGCAGCTGTAGTCTCCACTGTTTTGTTTTTAATTGTCTTTCACTTTTTATTTTTTGGAAGAAATCTCAGTTTTAAGAGGAAAGTTCTCACATTTCCTCCCAGAAAGGGTGTCAGAGTGTTACTGGAAACCAGTGAGTGTGTGTGTGAGCTGATCTGGTGCTGCGTTCACTGACTGGGACTAAACGTGGGCGCAGCGGTTCTTCGTGTTGCTGTCAGAATAAAAACTAAAACTAAAGATGAATGTAAAAAATATTTTGTACAACATGTAGACTAAAAAAAACCTTGAAGTTAATTTACGTATTTAAAATACGGAGAAAACCTGTTTTTCATCACTTTGTTCACGTACGCAGACTCTTCGTGAAGGTTTTGGTGCTTTTGTTCCCCTGGATGCAGAGTTTAAACCTGCTCTGAACTTTTAAAGATGCCCAGTTTAACTGTGACATTAATTCAAACTACAAAGAAAATCTTAAACAGGTAAACTTGCTCTGGAAACTATTTTAAACATAACAAGTAGCTGTCTCCGTGCTGGAGTTCAGCTCTGGATTAGACCGGCTCCGTCGGGCGTGGTCTCCAGACTTTGATTATTTTAGATCCAAAGCAGGCTTTGAAAAACCAAACCAAGCAAAAAGCAAGAAGAATTATTTTTTAAGTAAGACTGAAAAACCTTCCTGAGTTTACCTGAAGTTCAATGATTCTGATCCATCAGATCGTCTCATGTGTTTAACACCTCATTTCAGGACAAAAATTACACAAAGAACAAAGCTGCTGTTGCTCCAGATGTGCAGTCATACAAATACCTTATACTCAGGCTTTGATCATCAGCTCAAGTTCAACGTGACCATGAAGTCCATCATAAAACAAGGTCAACACACAACAGATTTGTGTTAGATTTAGATGTTCTTCCCACAGAGCAGAACACAGATTTGAGTATCTAAGTATCTCCAGGTTCATGATTTAGTCTAAAAGTTATGAATGAGCACATCTGAAAGATCGATAAACTGCACACGTGGTGTTTTTATGTCCAAACTCCTCCTCATATCATATCTAATTTAATCCTGATGATCCAGAACGTCAGAAATATTTTTCCTTTCAGCCTCTGAGATCTGAGAAGTCCTCAGAAATCAGAACATGTGATTTTCATCCTTTTTTTCCCAAGACTTCCTATATATTGTTCAAAATATCAGGTTCAAATTTCTCATTATTAATTTTGACCAATCACAGTTCGACCCACACAGGTGAGTCAAAGAGGCCACACCCCTAATAATGCAAATTTTAAGCCATATTCCAGGTATGTTAGAAAACCATTCTTCCCCATACACTTGTATTATTTTCCTTTGACTCGTGATATTAACTCCAGAGGAATCGTTAAAGTCGTCTCCAGGATATAAAACGGTGTCATTAACATATAGTGAACTCTTCCTCTTATTTTTATTCTGTAACAAAAGTTTAATACGGCATGAAATTATCCATCAAGACCAAAACGGTTTTTGTTTCAGGCTGCAAACATGTTTGTTTCTGCTATAACGTTGGACATTTTAAAATGCAAGTCTATGGGGATTGACTCACTGCTGGACCCTCTGCTGGATGGTAGAGGAACTGCAGTGTCAGTCAGCAGGAAGATAACTCACCTGTGTGGCTTTTCAGGTTGGAAGATTCAGGATTAAAGCTGAATTTGTCTTTATGCGTCTCCCCAGATCTCTGCGTGCTGGTGATCGACTGTCTTTGAGGTGGTCTTTGAAGACTGTTGTTGATCCAGCTGGGAGTTCGGATCAGGTACTGCTCAGCCAGGTTGCACGATGAGCTCTGCCTTCTCTCCTTCGTTCATCGAACAACGATCTTCGAACCTGAGCTTCGGCGTGTCTCCGCCTGCTGGACTCTCTGAGGATCACAGCATCTCGCAGCACTCAGACTCTCTCTCCAACTCCGTCCCCTTCCTCCTCTACCCGTCCAGCATGGACCCTACCGGCCTTGGCCTCTACAGAGGTCCTCTGAGGGGCCCTGGCCCTGGGATCCTGCCCTATCTGACCCCCTTTCACCACCACGGACACTTCAGCGTCTACGAGTGTCCATTTGAGCCGGCATTCATCCAGAAACGAAATGAGCGGGAGCGTCAGAGGGTGAAGTGTGTCAACCAGGGTTACGCCAAGCTGAGAGACCACCTGCCAGGTCAGAGTGCCGACAAGCGCCTAAGCAAGGTGGAGACGCTGCGGGCCGCCATTAGGTACATCAAATATCTGCAGGGCCTAGTGGAGCTGGAGGACACCAGGCACAGTGGAGGGGTATCGCCCAGCACCTCGTCTCTGGGCCTAGACTGCAGCGCTGAGACGGAGACCTTCACCTGCTAAACAACCACCATAAGGTCACACTGAAGTACTCTTTCCACTGCCGGGTTCAGACTGCAGGACGCTTCTCGCATCAGCTGATTGAAGAGACAGATTACATGCCGCTGTTCTTCACCTGTGTGACGACATCAAGAAGGAGGAGCCAGGAGGAGAGTGGGAGTCACACAGCGTTACAGAGGCCTCCATCAGTCAGGTGGATGCCGTGCAGTCTGAACCTGGCATCGAGTTTATCAACAACCCTTTTGTTTGAAGGTGCAGCAGAAGCAGGAACGTGGTCACCACAATCCGTCCATCACCACCAGAACACGAGGAGCACGATTCGTTTCTCCCTTGAGTATCCCGCACACGTTATCCACATCGTTACCAAAACGGAGTCTGGCATCCATCCGTGTTCTGAACGAAGGCAGCAGGAAGTCTTCTTTGTGAAGATGTTCATCCACTGAACGCCTTATGGTCATGAGCGTTGTTGACCCGCCCCATCGTCACGTGACTTGCTAAGGGTCACATGGGTCCCAGTTTGAGCATGGAGGGAAAGGATTTGAGCCGGCATCATTTCACTGTATTGTGGATGGGTGAGAACTTTATGGTAACAGAGATGTGGATGCAGATGACCTTGGAAACATCATGCACTGTTTAATCAGAGTTTAAAACAACTTCATTTTTCTGACGTGGATAAAAAGCAAAGTGTAGATTTACAGGAGGAACATCGTAACAAAGTATAAGTACTACATTACAGTACTTCAAGGTGCAGCAGGAATACAATTTTCAGGTATCTCTACTTTGAATATTTATTTTTCTGACAACTTTTTACTTTTACTCCCCACGTTTTAGCAGAAATATCTGAACTTTTTATTGGTTAATCTGTCAAACAGGCTTGTTACGTTCAGTTAAAGACATCTGGAGGAAGTTTATTCTTCCAGATTCTTCCAGATTCCGAAACAATAGCGCTTAAAGACAACCCTTTTGGTGTATCGTATATGCATCAATTATATCGCTAAACTCAGAAGTTAAAGTGGGCCAGAATGATCCACAAGAGTGTTTATGGTGCAGACTTCAACTACTACAGAAGAGCAGCGAGCATAAAGGCAGTAATGTTTTTCAAGTGTCTGGTAATTTCACATGCAGCATTTCTAAGAGTTCAGCAAACACACAAACTCTTTGTGTGCAGCTTGTCACACAGTGAGTCTGCTAGCTAAAGGTCCAGACGCTTTATTTCCCATCATGAGAGAGAAGTTCACTCACAAATGAAGAAAAATGTAAGAAAGAGGAAAGGAGAAGAAGAGCGGTTAGATCAGGGGTGGGGAACTCCGGGTCTCGAGGGCCGGTGTCCTGCAGGTTTTAGATGTGTCCTTGATCCAACACAGCTGATTTAAATGGTTAAATGACCTCCTCAACATGTCTCGAAGTTCTCCAGAGGCCTGGGAATGAACTCATCAATTGTTTCAGGTGTGTTGACCCAGGGTGAGATCTAAAACCTGCAGGTTCCCCAGCCCTGGGTTAGATAGAAGTAAGGACGGGTGCAGAGCAGCTGTGAGGTTCATGGTCAGTCACAGATAGCACCCTCCGTCTCCGTCCCATCCAACACAGTGTAGTGAGGTATTGCCGACTTAGCCTCTATGCACTGTATCAGTGGTGGTAGCTCCTACATAGCAGAGGCATATGTTTGCTCACTATGAAGAGGTAATTCCTCCATCGCTTAGGTATGCTTTGCCTACGTTCTACCGCTCTCTGCACGACCCACACAGAGAGGGGTTTGGTAGTGCTGATGTAGCATGCTTGTTGGCAAGAGATTAGGACAACGTCGTTTACCTCTGCTTCTCCAACGCTTTTTCTCGCTCTGTGACGCACACGGGAAGCTCTGAGTAGCTTGGAGATCATTTGAGGCGCACTTGATCATTTGAGGCGAGTAGTGTAACTGGATAGCGACTGGCAACTCTTCTGTTTTTTTGTCGATACCTCTGGGTTTAAGATGGACTCATGGCATGCACAATGCGAGATAGGATTGGTTAGCATGGGGGAGGTTCCAGCTAGGCACCCAAGCATACCTTAAAATATACATGATTCAAACCTGGCTTGGGAGTTGTTTCTTGCAATATGAGCGAGAAACAACTGCAGACTGGCTTAGATGTTGCCTCGATTAACAAGGTCTGCCTGAGGCTATTGTTAAGCTTTGGTCAAGACATTTCAATAGGAAAACTATACTCCTGCTATCTGATGCATCGCTAGTCAAAGAGGAAACCTCCAATGAAGCGCTGATAATCAACGTCGCACTGACATTTTGTCGATGAGAGCTCCATTAACGCTACTGGTTCCCTCTGTGTGTGCTACCGGGAGAGAGGTGTAGGCAAAGCGGCTCTAAGCAACATAGTAATCAAACACAAGCTACATAGTGTGTAACACCTGTGTCTGCCGTCATATACATCAGCAAAACGTCACTGTGCTGGGGTGTGAGGTGACATCGAGGGCAGCACATACTGACTAGCTGAAGTGCACGTGTGCAGGGTTGGAGTCAGCTGTGACGGCTCATCAGCTCACATGTTGTTGACCTGAGTCATGTAAATCACAACAGCGGTCTCCACAAGCTCCTTTATATCGTAAGGTAAAGACCCTAATACAGAGAAAGCCCAACAATCGCATGACCACCTATGACCAAGCACTTGGCGAAAGTGGGAAGGGAAAACGTCCCTTTGAACAGGAAGAAAAGTCCAGCAAGTCCATGAAGAGCAGCAGCAGCAGGTCAGCTGATCACAGCCTGAACAGAAATCCTGGTCCCCTTTTACCCACGCTGAGCCGCTACACCTGACCTTCCCCACCTGATCAATCCCAGTTGAACCCTTGACTGTACCTGTGTTCAGCTGTGGTGGCAGGGAAACACAAACAGGCCGAGTTTTAAAGTCTTTCTTCTTCGCTGTTTGTGTTCCACGTAACGAAGGTTCAAGCTGAGCGTCATTAGAATTAGAGCTGAAGTAAACTTTGTACTCTTGCGTAAGAATGTTGTTTTCAGAGCCTGTACTTCTTCCACTTTAGTTTAGTAGAGAACATGAACCATAGCATTTCTTCTTCTCTGTAGTGACAAACGTGTGGACTACTGCCACCTCTGGTTAAAGGAAGAATCTGTGGCATTTAAAAAAGCATCATCTGAACGGTTTACCATCCAGCCTTCTTCCTCTGAACCAGTTCAGGATGTTGTGGCCTGCCTGTCCCAGCTTCTCATATTGTGAATAAAGAAAGTCCAAGAATGTGTCAAAACATGGTAATGACTGATTACTGGTTAACTCTGACAATGTCGCCTAGGCTTAGATGAACCTAGGAACTGATTTTATTTGAATAATTTAGGTTACATAGGGGAGAGCAGTGTTACAGCCGGGGACAGGACGTAACAGATAATTACTTATAAAATATGTCTGTGAAGCTTCTTAGTCATCCAGGTCATCGTAGTCAAAGGAGCTTGCAAAGAAAAGCGTCTGGACTTCTTTAAGTTGCTTGAAGACGTTTCACCTCTCATCCGAGAAGCTTCTTCAGTTCTAAGGTCAAATGGTGGAGAGTCCTCAGGAGAGTTTTCTCCGAGCACGACATCCCGGTGTATTTCAGACCCAGCAACACGCTCAGACAGAAACTGGTTCACCCGAAAGACAAAACGCCAAAACACAAACTTAACAATGTGGTGTATGCTGTACAGTGCAGCGAGGAATGCCCAGACCTCTACATTGGAGAGACCAAACAGCCACTTCACAAGCGCATGGCACAACACAGAAGAGCCACCTCCACAGGACAAGACTCAGCAGTCCATCTGCATCTAAAGGTCAAAGGTCACTCTTTCGAGGATGCCAATGTTCACATTTTGGACAGAGAGGACAGATGGTTTGAAAGAGGAGTGAAAGAAGCATCTATGTCCACTGTGAGCGACCATCTTTGAACAGAGGCGGGGGTTTACGACACCAACTCTCTGCCATCTATAATCCAGTTTTGAGATCCTCCCCAGACGCCTTAACGCCCACTCACATCCTGGGCCATCTGACCTCAGGAAATCACATGATAGGGTGGGGCCAGGTTTCACAATGAGCTCACCTGAAACTCTGGCTGATTGGGACCCACGCCCAGTTTCCCACCTTGGCTCAGGCGATTAGAGGATCATCAGGGGGTCCTTTTGTCCCTCTGTGGGGGGAAACTCCCACTAGGTTTATATCTGGGACTCTCCACCATTTGACCTTAGAACTGAAGAAGCTTCTCGGATGAGAGGTGAAACGTCTTCAAGCAACTTAAAGAAGTCCAGACGCTTTTCTTTGCAAGCTCCTTTGACTACTTATAAAACAGTTTTTATCCCCCCTCAATAAAAGGTCAAGGTCAAATTTATTTATATAGCACATTTCAAACAGCCGATGCTGCACAAAGTGCTTAACAATATAAAAATGGTATTAAAAAGCAACAATGTAAAACAATAATAACAGTAAAAAACAATAAAAGGACAGTAAAAGAATTAAAACAATAACTAAACTAATTCAAATAAGACCAAAATGCTTGGGTCATAGCGTGTTAAAAGCCAGGGCATAGAAATGTGTCTTTAGTAAAGATTTAAATTGCTCAAGTGTTTGTGCAGATCTAATATTTAAGGGGAGACTATTTCAAAGTCTGGGACCTGCCACAGAGAAGGCTCTATCACCACGGGATTTGAGGTTAGTCCGTGGGATGGACAACATTAGTAAAAGCCCATAAAACAGAGCAAAGGTACTAAAGTTACCTCTACTAGTAGAGATAATAAAACACAAGATCTAAAAATGGCAAGTTAACGTTATTCCAAAAACAGTATCACTGAGAGGAATTTCCAAACAATAAATGCGCAGAGAAAAGTTTAAAAAAGGACGAAAGCAACAGCGCAGGCGCAGTGGTTAGTTACCCTGAATCCAAGATTCATTGAAGGCTGAGATTCAGCGACTGTTTGGGAGCAGCGAGTCCTCAGCTGAGCAGCAGTGCTTCCCTGATCATAGCAGCTCTCTCCTGATGACGCTCCCAGGTCTGCTCTGTCAGTGGCTCTAATGGCACAATGGTGGCAGTACTCTGAAGGACACAGGCGTGTACAGTCACTGCCCGACATCACGCCAAAGGAAGACTTACGGGGCCGGCTTAATCTTAGTACCCTGACATCGCCAACTCGAGTTTGTCTACTCCAGTGCTCTCTTCTCTCGAGGTCTCCAAATCTCCTTAATTATTACATCTGGTGCACCACATCATGGCTGCTGACTGGCCTTCTGCAACCAACCTCCAGATGCAGACTGGGTCTCATGCCTGCTGTTGGGTTACTCAGTTAAGTCAATCAGCCAGTGTTGGGTAGGGAAACAATCTGGCAGAATATTCTCAAACATATAACCAAAGTAAAACTAAACCTTATACATTTGCACAATAAAATCAAACTTTAAAATGAATAAAACAGAATTTGTTAAAACACAATAAGAATAATTAAATATTATTTCATTATTATTAATTAATAATAATTACATTTTTCAATTCAGTGTTATTTATATAGCACTAAATCTCAACAACATTTGCCTCAATGATCAGCAGCATGCTCAGTGCTTTATATTGTAAGGTAAAGACCCAACAATCATATGACCCCCTATGAGCAAGCACTTTGGCGACAGTGGGAAGGAAAAACTCCCTTTTAACAGGAAGAAAACTCCAGCAGAACCAGGCTCAGGGAGGGGCGGGGCCATCTGCTGTGATTGGTTGGGGTGAGAGAAGGAAAACAGGATAAAGACATGCAACCATACATACTGTCACTACCCGATCCGTACCGGAAACCCGATCAGTACCCCGCATGCGCGAACGGTGTCTACTTTCAGTCGAAGCATTTTACGATAGTTACAGGTCAGAGTATCTGTTAAGACGTTAAGAATAACAAGTATCTCTTAAAATGTTTCCAATAATGAAGCAATTCAATATAATGAAGACAAAAACGAAAAATAAAAAGATAGGTACGGATCAGGACTCCCCGATCCATACCGCGCATGTGCAGGGGTTTTCTTCTTCTTCTGTTCGTTTAATGGCAGTTTACTCCCCAGTGTACGAGGACACCGCCACCTGCTGACTGAACGAATGAACCCTATTGTAAACTGAAGTAGCGTCATTACAAACGCGTGTTTAATTTGATTGATAGTCATGTGTTTATGCTTGTCTGTGTGGAGAGGATTGTTGTCACTGTCAGTTGTCAGTAAACACTTCATCTGGCTGATGAATCTTTACGTGACACATTACTAAGTCAGTATTATTAAGTCTGTAATTCGGCGCCATTCTTCTTATTTTACGGCGCTGTTGTTCAATCGGGGGACGCTCTCTGTTGGGGAGAAAAGCATGAATTTGTTTGTATACGGATTATCCATTGTTTAAATGTCCGGGCAGTCGAAAAGGAGGCAGAGCTGTGGAGAAATGCTAGGAGCTAACTGGGTGCTAATCTTTTTGGCTGCTGTTACAACCAAATTTCCCCTTGTGGGACAATTAAAGGATTATTCTATTCTATTCTAACCGTGTCATTCAAATACATTTACTGTCGCAATGTTGGCAAAGAGAGGAAGTGACGTAAGATTTGCGCATGTGGGGTACCGATCGGGTTTCCGGTATGGATCGGGTAGTGACACATACCATATTTCTAAGATTTTCAGGGCCAAGTACAATAACCTCAGTTTGATCTGAATTAAGAACATTTTAGAACATTAGATGAGAAATGATGAAAGCTGTCGAGTACCTGCGTGTGTCTGGCTGCATCACCTGCATACATGCTGAGCTCTCACCTGAAGCTGTAAGCGTTCTCTCTTTGCTTTCAACTCGGACCAATAAAATCTGCAGTGTGTAAGAAGTGAAGTGTGTGTCTCTTTGAATTTCCCGACAATGATTCAACCCTTTACTGACACGTTTATTACCTCGGGCAGTTCAGCGAGCACGGTGTGGGACTTCCTGCTCCACCTATGACCCTGCAGACGCTGCTTGTGCTGATTATTTTTAATGACTGACCCAGAAATCAGTGATTGACGCTACAGGTGGGCAGATCGAACCAAACGTCGACAGCATCAATGCAAACGCTGTTATCATCATAACTAGTGCAACAGGTTTCTATCCTGTTGAGTCCAGTATGTAGCCCACTGAGTGTTGATTATGTTTCAATGAACATTTCTGTGGTGCCTGTTCTATTTGCAGCCTGTAGCACATTAGACATAAGTCTACATTCAGCTCTTCAAAATAAAAGCTGAGAGGTGTGTTTTATTGTGTTCAGTCATTATTGTGGAAAGTAAACGTCACAGTGATTTAATGGTCAGTAAAATGTGTTCAGAATTTGCACTTTGATTACGATTCTTATCATGAATCAGGACACTCTGCTCTCCCCAACACAACAGTATCTGTACAGGTGTCTGTAATACTGATGCTGTGTACTCTGTATCAGACCAATGTCTCAGTATCACTAATAAATACCTGCGACCTGTCCCTGAGGGTGATTTAAAGGTCAGCCGCACAGGCCTACAGACAGATCACGACACCCAGCAACCACACAACTAAGTTTAAATGGTTTCCATTGCCTGCGATTGGTGTGAGGAAGACACCTGGGAGCTGATTGGTCCGTAGACCTGTGTGACATTTTCTAACAGAATCCACCCTGAACACAAATCAGGAAGCTTGTTGTTACCACCACCTGGAGGCTGCCAGTGGTACCGCAGCTGACAGCTGGGCAGGTGTGTGCAGGTGTGAGGAGAATGACAGGAGGCCGTGTGCGATCATTAAATATTGGATTTATTTAGATTGATATTTAGTCTGTGAGACGATCAATGGGCACGAGTCCTTGGCAAACACGCAGTTAGAAAAATAAAACGCTTCTCTCGCTAAAATGACGCCAAACAGTTCAGGCAGCGCTCTTCCTCATTGTCAGTCACAGAAACATCTGGAACATCTGCCACAGCGTCAATCTTTCTGACCGCTGAACGCTCTGAAGGGCGGGGCCTCGGCTCTGACGTGTCAGCTGTTTCTGTCCAGTCTGAATTACAAGGATAGGGAGCAAGAGCGCCTCCGGCTGGACACGCAGGGTTAATACACAGTGATCAGGAAAACTCAGTATTGATTATCAGTGAGTCTGGGGGAGGTTTGCCCATGCGACAGGTGAACTCGCTCACACACAAACACACACAAACTCTTCTTCTTTGGTTTCAGAGTGAAAACACTGGAAACAGCTGGATGCCCAGCTGCTGCAGACGGGGACTTTTTATTGGTTAATCAGAGGCGGGAGCCTTCATCATCCTCACCCTCACAGCTCTGCACATTAACACTGACAGCGTTTCCAGACGTGGAGCGTCTGGACCTCTCTTCTTCTTTTGTGGTGCTCATGGGTTTGTGGTAGGAAGCAGGAAGCTGATGAGGCTCGGAGCTCAGAAACACTGAAGAACCCAGCGGCGTTCTTCCTCACAGTGGAGCTGGACTCTGCCTCGGGCCCGCCGCCAGAAAAACACCCTGAGGAGCATGCCTAATCGCGGCAAGCTGTTCGTACACGCGCCGGCGGTGCTGCGGCTGAAGGCAGTAAGCGATGCTCTCTTCCACCTCCTGGCAGCGCCGCAGGAAGCGGCAGCGATCTCGGGCAAGTTCCTCCCACGGGCCCCGCCGGTCCTCCTCCTCCCCACAGTTGGCAAAGAATTCCTCCACATCGTCACAGAAACGAACCTGATGGAAAAGAGAGGGAGAAAACGACATCAGCTCGGTAATACAAAGAAAGGTCAAAGGTCATCAGGTCACTGAAACTTCCAGGAACAAATCAGCTTTCAAACGACTCTGTCACTACCCGATCTGTACCGGAAACCCGATCGGTACCCCGCATGCGCAAATCTTACATCACTTCCTCTCTTTGCCAACATTGCGACATTCAATATATTTGAATGATACGGTTAGCGCCCAGTTAGCTCCTAGCATTTCTCAACAGCTCTGACTCCTTTTCGACTGCCCGGGACATTTAAACAATGGATAATCCGTATACAAAGAAATTCATGCTTTTCTCCTCAACAGAGAGCGTCCCCCGATTGAGCAACAGCGCCGTAAAATAAGAAGAATGGCGCCTAATTGCAGAGTTAATAATGCAGACTTTGTAATATCTCACGTGTAGATTCATCAGCCAGATGAAGTGTTTACTGACAATTGACAGTGATAGCGCACATCATCATCACTATTCCAACAATCCTCTCCTCACAGACAAGCATAAACACACTCGACTATCACTAAATCAAATTTAACACACGTTTGTAATGACGATAATTCAGTTTGTAATAGGGTTGATTCGCGTGGTCAGCAGGTGGCGGTATCCTCGTACACTGGGGAGTAAACTGCCATTAAACGAACAGAAGAAGAAGAAAACATCTGCACATGCGCGGTACGGATCGGGTAGACCCGATTTGTACGGTCAGACTTTACACATGCGCAGTAAGGATCGGAGAGTCCTGATCCGTAACTTTCTTTTTATTTTTCGTTTTTGTCTACATTGTACTGAAATGCTTCATTATTGCAAACATTTTAAGATATACTTGTTATTCTTAACATTTTAACAGATACTCTGACCCATAACTATCGTAAAACGCTACGACCGGAAGTAGAAACCTTTCACGCATGCGGGGTACCGATCGGGTTTCCGGTACGGATCGGGTAGTGACAGACTCGACTGTTTCACTCCCTACATCCTTACATCTGTATTGGGGATAAGTTGAAGCAGCAGGATCGTCGGGTTTGGTTAAATCTTTGGGTCCAAATCAAAGTGAGTTTCAGGCTTTTATGATGTTTGAAGGACGTTTGGAGGATCTGACTGAAGCTGAAATCTGATGGGAAACGTTATGACATTAGACGTCCTTCATTAAGACCTGACACAGGATAAGTCGTTCAACCATCATGGCGCTGTGTTTTTGGCTTTCAGGGGCGAAAAGAGCGTCTCTGAGTTCATGGCCCAGATGTGGGCTCACCATCACAGCTGTCCGGACAACCTGGTGGGAACTCTGGGTAAAGGCTGAACTGGGAGTTACTAATAAACTGGCCGTGTTTACAGAGTAAATAAAGCTCCGAGCTAATTACAGCTCACCGATCCAGTTTCTCCTCACGTCTCTCCAGGAAGCAAACAAACCCACAGGAGGCGGAGCTTCCTGCTGTCTGACTCATGTTTACTGTCAAACACTCCTCAGCTGCAGTTCCTCTGACGGCCAGCAGAGGCTCCAGCAGTGAGTCGGTGCCACAGACTCCCATGTTCAAATCAGCATGTTTACCCCAAAGTCGGTGACAGCAGTCAACTCAGTGTGCTTTACCTGGAAGGTAAATACCCACAAGAACACGCAAAGCCCAAGTATCAGACAACTGCCTCGGTGCAAGCACTCTGCAACAGTGGGAAGGAAAAACTCCCTTTTAACAGGAAGAAACATTCAGCAGAGCCACACAATGAATAACTTTTTAAAAATAGTTTTTAAATCCTAAATTAAGAGATTTATTAAATATTTTAGATTAAATAATTAAATATGTCACATAACCTGAGAATAAACACTGAAAGTCAGCAGGTTGAACAGCATCTGCTGTAATGAACATGGAAAAGCTACAGGTGTGTCGAGAGATCAGTATGCAGCGTGAAGATTTGATTTCTTCTGCTGGAAACTTTCAGCTCACTTTGAATAAACTTTATTTTCCACACCTTCTCTGTCTCACCTGTTCATGAGCTCCTGACGCAGAGCGAGCCGCAGTAACCTGAACCAAGAACAGACTGAAGCTTCACTTTCACTCTGACTGTTCCCAAAACCCCACAGGGCAGGTGTGTCTGCAGGTGTGTTCAGGTGTGACTAACAAAGACCCTTTGACTGTCCCTCAGGTGAGCCTCACCTGTACCTTAATCAGTGTTTTAACCACCTGACCCGCCCCAGCAGCACTGTCTCCCAACGCACCTTTTTCGTGGAGCTGCAGTTCCGGGCGGAGGCGTCACAGAAACCGCTGTCCATCCGGTCCTCTGCCTCCTCCTTCCTGTACTCGGGTGGAGACTCTTGGCGGAGGCGGCGGTAGGCGGAGTTCTCCCTGGCCCTCGCCGTGGCAGACTCACGGGTCCTGATGGGAGCCTGGAAGTTGAGTGGGTTGAAGGGGTCTGAGGAGGAGCTGAAGGAGTCCCACAGGCGGAGGCTCTCCTCATCAGCCTCGCTCGCAGACGGCGAGTCGTCCCATGTGTCAGGGCTGGAGGGAGGAGAGGAGGAGGGGGAAGACTGAGCAGAGGATGGTGGCGTGGAGACAGGGATGGCACGAGGTGCAGTGACACCCGTGTGCAGGCGGGCAGTGAAGTTTCGGGGGTCATAGGGGTCCTCGCTGTGGCACAGAGAGCGCCACAAACGCTCCACCTCTGATTCCGCCTCACTGTCATCATCCTCATCATCATCATTAGTGTCATCAGACATCTCAGAGGAGCCCTCGCTGTCAAAGCCATCATCATCATCATCAGAGGATGACTCCTCTGATTGGCTGTCCTCATCCTCGCTGCAAGGGCCACCCATGATGAAGTTGATAGTTTTGTTCTGGCACTGAGGGACGGCGAGCACCACCTCCTCCATCCCCTCAGTCTCCTGTGGTGGCGACGGCTCTGCTCTGGCGGACGTCACGCCGGACAGGTGCTCCTCCTCCAGGCTGGAATACCCATGGTCCTGCTCGGGGGTCACAGGTAAGGCTGCGGCGATGGTGGCTCCTGAGCAGTTCTGTGGATCTCTGATGCTGAGCTGGCGGTCTGCCACAGCGTTCTGGACTGTGGGGGGGCTTCCATTGTTCACCAGCTGCTCTTTGTGGTCGCTGGCTCCAGCATTTTCTCCCAGCATCCCGCGGGACAGCTGCTCCCTCTCCGAGCACTCCTTGCCCCCCCAGAAGCTGTCCCACCATGGCCTGCTGGACCAGCTCTGCCCTCCCGGGGGTTTTACTTCCTGAGAACTGAGTAGCATGTGGCCCAGAACAGACAGGTATCTGAATTGGGTCTGCTGGCAGAGGCTCAGGTCCACCTCTGCCCCATTCTGGAGCCCGATTTCCCGTAGCGAGTCCGCGGAGAGCCATGGCAGAGCCCCCACGCCTCGGGGCTCACACTGCAGGTAGGACAGGTGAGGAGGCCCGAGCTGCACGTCCTCCAGCGGGCTAAGAAATTCGCTCTCCTCGGTAACCAAGCTGCTTTTCAGAGTTCGGTTCCGGATTTTCTCCACCAGTGCCATCGCGGGCCTGGACAGCAAGCCGATCCACGAACTTTCCTGGCTGTCCAGTCCGGGCATGGAGGAGGAAGATGAGGGGGGGCGCCTCCCGCCCATTAAACGTCCTTCTTCACTCATATTTCTGAACATGTCCTCAGTTTAATGTGCGAACAACTTCAATACGAACAGGCTGTTAGCACGTTAGCTGCTAATCCAACAGCTCATCGCGCCTACTCCGCACACCACACACACCGGCTACAGCTGCGGGAGGATCCGAGGGCCGAGAGCCCGGCGCGGGCCGTGGTGCTCTGCTGACAGTGGTGCTTCTTTCTTGTGGAGAACTCTGTGCGGACGGAGGTGGAGAAACCCAAGTGCTGAGACACGAAGAGTACCGGGTGTGGAGACCAGCAACGGGCCATTCTGTCTGCGGCGGGGCTCCAGTTAGCTTAGCACGTTAGCTCAGCGCTAGCAGCTAGTTAGCCTGACGGTTAGTTCCCCGGAGGCGGAGACGGATTCAAATACTCGAACCAAAGCAGCACTTCACCGGGTTATAATCAGTCTGCGGTGCTCTCCGGACTCCTCCTGGCGTTAATACTGGTGCGGTCTCCGAATACAGAGCAGTTTCCACGGCCGCTTCGCTCCGTCCGTCCGCTGAGAGATTTCATCAGACAGCCCGGGGACCGTCGCCTATGACGCGAATCTCTATTTCCGGGAGGCCGCGGGCAGGGAGTGCAGGAGGAGGTGCTGTTCGCTCCTGCGTCTCCGTTACATGAACGAAACTTGGGCTCGAGTGTGCCACGTGTTTATCAGCGTGAAGCTCCCACGGTCAATTTATAGAAGCGGCTCAGACACTGGAGATGGTGAAAGGACCCAGTATGGATAGTAGCCCATAGTAACCGATGCCCATATTGGTATTAAATCGATACTTTGTTTCTATCCCCCGAGTTCAGTATGTAGCGCACTGAGTGTTTTAATGAACAAATGCGTCAAACATGCTGTGAAACATGTCTGAACCTTTCTGTGGTGCCTGTTTTATTTACAGCCACATTAGACAGGCACGTTCACATTCAGCTCTCCAAAATAAAAGATGAAAGCTGTGTTTTATTGTGCCAACTGTGGAAAGTAAAAGTCAGTCATCATCTAAGGAACATTTCAAAACTCAGACTAATGGTGAAAAAGGCTGAACTGGAGATGATTATGCATGCTTCTATTTCTTCCTGTCTTTTTACGTGTCTTAACCAATTAGCTTTAGATCATCTTCAGACTGTGCAGCGCGACTCTTAACAGGCAACAACAGAAGATCTCATATCACCATGCAACCTGCATGTGGCTAATAAAGCCTTTCATTCATGTGTTCAGAATTTGCCGATAGATGATGGTTCATCTCATGAATCAGGACACACTGCTCCCCATTCTATTCAGTTTTATTCATATAACGTTAAATCACAGCAGTCAACCAAAGGCACTTTATATTGTAAGATAAAAACCCTACAATAATCAGACGAACGCCTACGAGCCTACGACTTGGCAACAGTAGGAAGGAAAAATGTGATTTTTCCAAGCAGAAAACCTCCAGCAGAACCAGGCTCAGGGACATGTGGCTGCGGGGACAAAGAGACACACGGCTCTCTCACATAAGCTGAAAGTATCAGTATTGGTATCGCACTGGCTCTGCATTTACTTGATATCGGATCGATACCAAAAGGCTGACACTGGGATCAGGTGTCAAGTCCAGGATCAGAAATCATTGATCAAAATCTGACAGTAAACTAAACTCCATAAATACTGTATGCAGGTGTGTGTGTGTGTGTGTGTGTGTGTGTAAGCTAGGTGCTGGATGATGCTGTGGAGGATCACCTGCTTTTGTGTGAGGACGCGGCAAGGGTCAAAGGTCCTGCTGTCCCGTCAGCGTCACAGGAAACAGATCAGGATTAATGTAAAAACCAAAGACATCCAAACTGTGCCTACAACTGGATCTGTCAAATCTGCAGTTTCACAATAATTACAGAAACAGATAAAAAGTGAACCAAAACGAGCCAGCCTGCAGTAAAAAAGTTTAGCGTTCTGATACCAAGTAAATACAGGACCAGTACTGCTGACACAGACACCCTTTAAAGGCAGCTGATGTAGGGGAGACCAGTGTGTCCTGCCTTCTCACACATTTCAGCTTTTATTTTGAAGAGCTGCTTGTAAATGTGCCCGTGTCTACAGCGGTCGGCTCAGCTCCTGTAGTTTAAATGTGGCTATGAATAAACCTGGCACCACAGAAAGGTTCAGAGAGGTTTCTGGGATATTTATTTGTTAGAAATTATTTAACAGTTCAGAGGATAGACCAAGTATCGGTCCAGTCACACTAGTATCGATCTGATACCAATATCAACATTGGGATTGAGATGCTTGATATCTGATCCACACATTACTTGTAAAAATCTGCCCTACGTAAATATGGTAAATGGACTGATTCTTATAGAGCGCTTTTCTACTCTCCCGAGTACTCAGAGCGCTCTATACAGCATGCCTCATTCACCCAGTCACACCCATTCTCACAAGCACTTTATCTATACGTAGTGCTTTCTAACTACATCCACACACATTCACACTCCGATGGACGCATCGGAGAGCAGCTTGGGGTTAGTATCTTGCCCAAGGATACTTGACATGCAGACTGGAGGAGCCAGGGATCGAACCTCCAACCTTGCGATCAGCAGGTGACCTGCTCTACCTCCTGAGCTACAGCCACCCGCAAATATAAAATATTATTAAAAACTGTAGTAACAAAGACGTCCGTGGGGTGTTTTCTGTGCCGCCACTGCAGGAGTACCTGCCCGAGAGCCGACAGCCAATCAGCAGACCTGAGTGGTTCACCTGGACTCTATTGTTTTCTATTCTACATTTTAAAGAGATTTCTGGCATTCTTGGATTTTAATGAAATCTCAGCCTCGACTGCAGACCTGCTGTTACAGACCACACTGTGCTCACCTGAGCTCCACCCTCTTTAGCCCCAGACATCTGATAGACCAAGCCAAGCTTCTAAAACCAGGCCGACCTTTATCCCTCGCAGCACGGACACAGGAAACGAGGCAGGTGTAGACCCTAGGAGGAGGGAGGAAGAGGAGGACAGACCACCTTCAGCTGTTTTCATTTCAAGTTTATTGTGTAGTGCAAACAATAGAAAAGGTTCAGAATCATTCATCTGTACAGGTCGTCATCAGTGAAGCTGCATCCAAACAAAGCCTGCTTCTGCGCGTCATCATGCTTCTTCACCCACAGCAACCTCATCTGATTGGTCAGGACCTCAGTCACATGATGCAGAACAAATACAAACACTTGAACTGTTCGTGCGGACCTGATTTTACCCATGAAACACCAGCACGCTACTGCTGCCTGCTGTTTGGTCGGTTAGAGTTCAGGACAGGACGTCCTCCCTTGACGGCGCCTGTTTCCAAACCCCAGACATCTGACGTTAGCAGCAGAAGCAGGAGCTGGCTTCACACCCCAAATCAAAACGCAGGGTGCTGTAAAGCGGCTCGTGGTGCTGTGATGTCCTCAGCGACTTCACTGCAGTAGAAACTGTCGAACTCTTCCATCAAAAACAGGATGAAATTTGCCCCGAGAGCGCCCCCTGCCTGTGGAATGACATGTCCACAGGCAGGGGGCTCTAACAGCTCACAGGCTGCCCCTCAGCAGGCTTCTGCATGCTGGCCAATCAGGGGAAAGTGCCCTCAGGGAGAGAAGTGATAGCTGATTGAATGAGCAGCGTGATGACGTCACAGAGTCACATGATCAAAAACAATCCAACAATAAAAATTAAATTTCAGTGTTTCAGAATTTTGAAATTCTTCAGATTTCTCTCGTCTTTAAACGTGTGAAGCAGTCATTGTGAAAACCTCGCATTCATTTACAGCGCAAACACAAAAATCAGCTGATCACAAAACGCCCGCCGTCATTGAGCTAAAAACAGGAAATGACATGGTTCAGAAACCAGGAATGAAACATAGGCACGCAAGCAGCCGGCAGTCAGTCGCACTTTAAAAATAAATCAAACCCGCTATAAAAAATAACCTAAAGTCTTCTCAGCGGCGCTGCCCACGCTCTTCAACCTGCTTCGTCTTCTTCACCGCGCCTCTGTCCTCGTTTCCTTTTTCACAGTTCAACTTCCTGCTGCGGTCCGAGGAGAAGAAGAAGAAACAGCTCGAGCACGTCTGAGCTCCTGTAGGTCTGTTAAAAAAGGAATCCACTCCTTCAGTCGCTCTCAGGTCAAAGGTCAGGGCGAGCTCGTTAGTGGAACTCGTTCACTGAAGTAAAACTCAGTCTCTTATAAACTAACGAGCGTGGCACGACACCCGCAGAGCAGCCACAAGGCTTTTACTTTGAAAGGATCTCCCTTTTTTTGTTTCACCGTTCCCCCTCAGCAGGAACGCCTGCAGTTCTTCTTCTTTCTTTTAAGTCCGCTGCCTCCCGTTTCCTGTCCATCAGTGGGCGAAGTCTGAGCCAGGGGGGCCCAGTTTGTGCCAGCCCACCCAGTGCTGACCTGGGACCAGCCTCTTCAGGGGGATGAAGGTCTCTCCCAGCAGCGTGTTCTCCCAGAAGGCGCCGTCTCCCAGGACCCGAAGGTGGATCACCCTCTGGTCCAGGTCCCCCCGTGGGATCCGCTCGTACACCAGCTGGGGACACAAAGGGAGGCAAAAGTGATGTTGCTATGGAAACAGCAAAGTTAGTCATATCAACATCTAAGAGTTGAACCACAGTGACATCCGCGATTCTTTACACCAGAGATGCAGAACAATCCAAATACCGACAGGTTAACACCAACACTGCTATCAGAGCGACACTGTTTCTATCCTCCAGCATGCAGCTCACTGCTGCATTATCATTACTATCTGCACAGCTGGGCCAGTATTTACTTAGCACATCGATAGCAGTATCTCACAGCACTTCCAGACGCTGTGAGCGGATCGTACCATCTCATTGTAGGTCGGGTTGCACGTGCGTCGCGCCGCCTTCGTTTTCCTCTTGCTCATCTTCTGAGGGTCGGGGAGGAGATAGAGCTTCACGTAGGGGTCGGGGTCAGTCCCATCCTGCAGGGGCTGCTACACACCCACAGGCATCAGTGTCAGTCCCACAGAGAAAAAACAAAAACAATCAGAAGCCCCAAATACCAGGACAGGACTTAGACCCACTGATCAATATAAAAATATTAATTAAAAAACATGAAAAAAAATCCTTAAAATTATATAAATACATTTATTAAAATATTAACAATGATCATAAATAAATAAAAAGTGTTTATTCCGAGGAACCCTGGGGACATTGAGACCGACTGGACCATAGTCAGCACCTCCATTGCTGAGGCAGCCGTTCATGGGTGTAACTAGGGCTGCTCGATTATGGCAAAAATGATAATCACGATTATTTTCACTGAAATTGAGATCACGATTATTTGCCGATATTTATTTAACCCTTTAAGACCTACTATGGAACCAAGTCCACCAGAGCTTATATTATTTTTTTACATGCTGTAGTGCCATTTGTGGGAGCATTTCAAGTTGCTATACATCAATACAACTGTTATAGCCCATATTTTAATAATATGTATGCATTAAGTGCATAGTAATTACATAAATTGCAAAAAAGTGCAATAAACTACAAAAAAAATTGAAAATCGTTTTTGTTTTGTTTACATATATTTCTACTTGGAGAAATTTAAGAGGTTTATCCCTCAAAACTTTAAATACAATAAAGTTGCAAAAAATAGTTTCCCACCACAGGAAATTTATTTTGAGTGTCTTCATAGTTTTATTTTGGAGATACAGCAATTTTTATATACTGCAGGAAAAACAAAAAACAATCCTATGATGCAAATTTGCAAAGAAAACAGCATGTGCATCATTTCACTGTGGGAAGTGTTACGAACAGCTGATAGGAACGGCAAAGCGTGTTTCTGGAATATTATGTTTTTGTTCCTGCAAGCGCTTTTTATGCAATTTTTGCAAAGCTATATGTGGAAGGAAACCGTGACCGAGGACAAGCTGATGGCATCAGATGTAAGTACAACTCCTCCGGTTTCATATGCAAAACAAATTATTGCGCTAGCTTACACGGTTCAGGTTCTACAGGGATTTAAAAATAGTTACACAAAACGGAGCGTGCTGCTCTGACCGGCTTTAAAGGGTTAACAATGACTTTAAAAAAATAATATAAAATAGTGTGCAACACCACTGAAGTTTTTTGTTTTTTTTTTAACTCTTTTCAACCAACGGCAGTCACTCTCCAAATAACTTCTGCTTAGCTTTCCGAGCTTCCCTCGGGTCCTCTTAATCAGCGGTCTCCAACCTTTTTTGCGCCACGGACCGGTTTATGCCCGACAATATTTTCACGGACCGGCCTTTAAGGTGTCGCGGATAAATGAGGGAGGGGCTAATAATCGGCTCAGTCATTTTTAATGATCGTTGAAAGCCCAGATCGTAATCGTGATTAAAATTCGATTAATTGAGCAGCCCTAGGTGTAACCCCCAAACCAGCAAGTGGACACCGGAGGTGAATACTCAGACGGCCATGTCCATCTGAGTATTCTGTGGGTTGGGCTTTGGGAGTATGGGGAGTCTTCATCAGGTAACAGCCTCCAGCTCGCACTGGAGCAGTTCACAGCCGAGTGTGAAGCAGCGGGAATGAGATCAGCACCTCCAAATCTGAGGCCATGGTTCTCAGCCGGAAAAGGGTGGAGTGCCCACTCCGGGTCGGGGACGAGTTCCTGCCCCAAGTGGAGGAGTTCAAGTATCTCGGGGTCTTGTTCACGAGTGATGGGAGAAGGCAGCGGGAGATCGACAGACGGAGTGGTGCGGACGCTGCACCGGTCTGTTGTGGTGAAGAGAGAGCTGAGTGTAAAAGCGAAGCTCTCATTTTACTGGTCGATCTACGCCCCTCCCCTCACCTATGGTCACGAGCTGTGGGTAGTGACCGAAAGAACGAGATCGCGAATACAAGCGGCGGAAATGGGCTTCCTCCGAAGGGTGGCTGGCCTCTCCCTTAGAGATAGGGTGAGATTTCAGCCATCCGGGAGGGGCTCAGAGTAGAGCCGCTGCTCCCCCAAGAATACATAATTTAAAAAAAAGTATATACACAACAGAAACTAGAGTAATCATAATAATAAAGAAATATATACAAAAACGTAATAAAAACAAATAGAAATAAAGCTATAAATGAATCTAATAATAACACGACACACTGACCAGGCCTCGGATGTGTATCACCATGATGAAGAGTTTTTCATTCTTGTAGGAGATGGACAGTTTGACCTCGCCGAGCTCTTTTCCTGAACCTGGAGACCACGAGATCTCTGCGAACACACGCACACTTTCAATGTTAGTCTTCAATGAACATGTCTGATATTTGGCTGTTTCTAACACTTTCAGTCGCAGGCTGAGTTTAAGAAGTACTTAATTCTGATAAACAAAGATATTTCATCTTCTGACTTAAGTTTGAATATTACAGATTTATTTCATAACCTCTGCTGGACATCAGAGGAACTGCAGCGTCTGAGTATTAAAGGAACAGACTGCTGTTTACCTCAGCTGTCAAAGCCGGGTGAGAAGCATCTTTATTTACTGTGGAGGAGGCTGTAAAACTTTGATGAACGCCTTACTGAGGTGAGCTGTTGAGGATATGCTGAACTTTCCTATCAGTAACTCTGCTGTTAGCCTCTGCTAGCCTCTCAAGCTGGCTGTAGTTAAACCTTTACTCAAAAAGCATCTCTAGACCCAGCAGTCTTAGCTAATTATAGGCCAATCTCCAACCTTCCTTTCATATCAAACATCCTTGAAAGAGTAGTTGTCAAACAGCTAACAGATCATCTGCAGAGGCTTATTTGAAGAGTTTCAGTCAGGTTTCAGAGCTCATCACAGCACAGAAACAGCTTTAGTGAAGGTTACAAATGATCTTCTTATGGCCTCTGACAGTGGACTCATCTCTGTGCTTGTCCTGCTAGACCTCAGTGCAGCGTTCGATACTGTCGACCATAATATCCTATTAGAGCGATTAGAACATGCTGTAGGTATTACAGGTACTGCGCTGCAGTGGTTTGTATCATATCTATCTAATAGACTCCAGTTTGTGCATGTAAATGGAGAGTCCTCTTCACACACTGAGGTTAATTATGGAGTTCCACAGGGTTCAGTGCTAGGACCAATTCTGTTTACATTATACATGCTTCCCTTAGGCAGCATCATTAGAAGACATAGCATACATTTACACTGCTATGCAGATGACACCCAGCTCTATCTGTCCATGAAGCCAGATAACACACACCAATGAGTTAAACTGCAGGAATGTCTTAAAGACATAAAGACCTGGATGGCCGCTAACTTTCTGCTTCTTAATTCAGATCAAACTGAGGTTATTGTACTCGGCCCTGAAAAGCTTAGAAATATGGTATCTAAGCAGATTCTTACTCTGGATGGCATTACCTTGGCCTCCAGTAACGCTGTGAGGAACCTTGGAGTCATGTTTGACCAGGACATGTCCTTCAAAGCACATATTAAACAAATATGTAAGACTGCGTTCTTCCATTTGTGCAACATCTCTAAAGTTAGAAACATCCTGTCTCAGAGTGACGCTGAAAAACTAGTTCATGCATTTATTACTTCCAGGCTGGACGACTGTAATTCATTATTATCAGGATGTCCTAAAAACTCCCTGAAAAGCCTTCAGCTGATCCAAAATGCTGCAGCAAGAGTCCTGACAGGGACTAGAAAGAGAGAGCAGATTTCTCCTGTTTTGGCTTCCTGTTAAATCCAGAATTCAAAATCCTGCTCCTCACATACAAGGTCTTAAATAATCAGGCCCCATCTTATCTTAATGACCTTGTAGTACCATATCACCCTATTAGAGCACTTCGCTCTCGCTCTGCAGGCCTACTTGTTGTTCCTAGAGTATTTAAAAGTAGAATGGGAGGCAGAGCCTTCAGTTTTCAGGCCCCTCTTCTGTGGAACCAGCTTCCAGTTTGGATTCAGGAGACAGACACTATCTTTCTTCCTGTTAAAAGGGAGTTTTTCCTTCCTGCTGTCGCCAAAGTGCTTGCTCATAGGGGGTCATATGATTGCTGCAAAACAAGCAGCTTCTCCCCACATAGATGCTCAAACTCCTCAAGGTGGATCAACGAACACGCTGTCAAGGGTCACATGTCTAACCTGTGGACAATAAATAATTAAGACAACATGAGTAACAAATGAGCATGGTTGTGCTTTGGTGTGTTCAAGCCCCGACTTGAGCTCAGGAGATGAGGGTCGAGGTAACGAGGATGGTGTTTTAAGATGCGATAGCGCTCTTTCCTTCCAGTTGGTGAAGGCGACCTCTGATAATAAAACCGCTACGATGCTTCATATGTTGATCTGAAGGAGAAGGCATCACGCTGTGATGATGTATAATTATGAGAACAATCTTTTTACTGGCTGTAACCTTTAACCAATCAGCAGTGATTCTGTATGAAAACATGCCACAGATCTGCTGTTACATGCTGAGTCACAGAGCACTGACCTTTGACCTTTGTGTTTGTGTGAGTTAAAGTTTAACAGAGCGAAACCTCTTTGGTGCAGTCTGACCTCAGATAAGCTCATATTTGATATGAGTACTCCTCATTGGGTAACGCCCCCGTCTAATCAGCGTGAGGACCCGCCCACTGTGGCTTCCTAAAATCCGTACACTGTCCCACTGAGCAAACAAAAAGTCTTCCCAGTTTATTTCCAGTTCTTGAGCTTTACACATTAAACAGCGTGTGGGTCCAAAATCACGTACCTGCTGGTTTGCTCGCCGTCGTTCCTGATCGCTCGTCTTTGGGCAGCGGGTGGAAGAAGGTGTACACCAGGTCACACTGTGCAGACACACACACGGGGTGATCAGCCTGTGATTAGCTCACTGAGGTAAACGGGACAAAGGTCAGTGTAATCAGAATAAAGACGAGTGGACCTGACACAGCTCAGAGAACATCCCTGCATCGGTGCTGTGGACGTTCAGCTCAGGACAGAGCACTTCTAAGAACTTCCTGGAACTTCCAGGAAGTGAGGGGTCAGCTCACCATCCTTATCTTATGTAAGAAACAGGAAATGCATCTTTCTGCAGGGCGGAGAACCTTCATCACAGCGACACGATCACACACCTGCCTCTGAACCTGTCTGCCTGCAGGCAGAGCTTCCACAGTCAGGGAGAGATAACCTTGAAGAGGGCGGAGCCCCGAGGACTGCAGCGAGCTGATAGAACAGCAGCGCCACACCCACTCAGTGTGTGTGTGTGGGTTTCGTCCTGAGAAGCGACTCAGACTAAAAGCGAGCTGGTGAGGTGATGGCGGCACTCTCATGTTCGGCCATGTTGTACTTTGTGTTTGTCTGCAGCTGAGAGGTTCAAGCACACCTTCCTTCACCTGTCTGGGCTCGAGGGTACCACTGGCCGTTTTCACTACTGCAGATTTTAGCTCTTTGAAAACTGTTTACGTCTCGTTCCTTTCAACGTTTCATTCAGGCATTTACATGCTTCTATAAATAAATACAAGCCAGTAAAGACTGAAAGGAAGGATAAAAAAGGATGACACAGGACATAATAAGGTTACATATGTACCTGAGTACACACACCTCCCTCCCCAGGAGTGCATTGCTACTGACTGATTTAGTTGTTTTTTGCGAGGTGAGAGACTGAAGGCTGCAAGATGTTCTCAAAATCTTTCAGTTGGTCTTTTAATACAAATCTGTCCACACAGAGTCAGGATGACGCCGCCTTTTTAAAGAAGGACCGATTTCTTTGAACAACCTCACATGTTTGAATTTACTGTTAATTTTTCATTTTGACATTTTGTATAAACACAATGGTAAATGGCCTATTTACTCGTCCCTGAGGACCCCAAAGCGCTTTACACATCCAGTCATCAGAATCAGAATCAGAATGGGGTTTATTGCCAAATGTTGAGCAGGTTTACAACATTAGGAAATTGCTGCGGTGCTTCAGTGCAAACATGCTGTCATAAATAGCACTTAAATAGACATGAAAAAATAAAAGTAGGGATAAGAATTAAAAGTGCTACGTGGAAAGATATGTGAATGAGCTATACATGAGATATATACATGAGAATAAGAATTATGAGTGCTACGTAGAAAGATATATACATGAGTGCAGGTGGTGATCAGTGCCAGACATGAAATGATGCAGTGACACAGCGTAGGGTCATGTGTTAGTAGCGGGAACAGTCATATGGTTATTGTTCATGTGTCCAACAGCAGAGGGGAAGAAACTGTTCTTGTGGCGAGAGGTTCTGGTGCGAATGGACCGGAGCCTCCTGCCTGAGGGGAGCAGGTCAAACAGACTGTGTCCAGGGTGAGAAGGGTCAGCTGAGATCCGAGCTGCACGCCGCAGTGTCCTGGAGGTGTACAGGTCCTGCAGAGATGGGAGTCTGCAGCCAATCACCTTCTCAGCAGAGCGCACAACACGCTGCAGTCTCTGTTTGTCCCTGATAGTGGCTCCAGCGTACCACACGGTGATGGAGGAGGTGAGGATGGACTCGATGATTGCAGTGTAGAACTGCATCATCGTCCGTGTTGGCAGGTTGAATTTCTTCAGCTGCCTCAGGAAGTACATCCTCTGCTGGGCTTTCTTGATGACGGAGGTGATGGTGGGCTCCCACTTCAGGTCCTGGGTGATGGTGGTACCCAGGAAGCGGAATGAGTCCACAGAGGTGATGGGGGTGTCAGTCAGGATGATGGGGGGGAGTGGGGCTGTGTGCTTCCTGAAGTCCACAATAATCTCCACTGTCTTCTGGGCATTCAGCACCAGGTTGTTGTGGCTGCACCAGGACACCAGACGTTCAACCTCCCTCCTGTAGGCAGACTCATCCCCGTCCGAGATGAGCCCAATAACGGTGGTGTCATCTGCAAACTTGATTAGCTTGACAGACTGGTGGGTGGAGGTGCAGCAGTTGGTGTACAGGGAGAAGAGCAGAGGAGAAAGAACACAGCCCTGAGGGTGCTGATGGTCCGGGAGTCCGAGACATTCTTTCCCAGCCTCACGTGCTGCTTCCTGTCCGTCAGGAAGTCAGTGATCCACCGGCAGATGGGATCAGGCACATTCATCTGGGAAAGCTTGCCTCGGAGATGGTCTGGAAGGATGGTGTTGAAGGCAGAGCTGAAGTCCACAAACAGGATCCTGGCGTAGGTTCCTGGGGAGTCCAGATGCTGCAGGATGAAGTGTAGGGCCATGTTGATGGCGTCGTCTACAGACCTGTTGGCTCTATATGCAAACTGCAGGGGGTCCAGGAGGGGGGCCGTGAGGGTCCTGAGATGGGAGAGAACTAGGCGCTCAAATGACTTCATGACCACAGATGTCAGAGCCACGGGTCTGTAGTCATTTAGTCCAGTGATCCTAGGTTTCTTGGGGACAGGGATTATGGTGGAGGACTTGAAGCAGGCAGGCACATGACATGCCTGCAGTGAGGAGTTGAAAATGCCAGAAAACACTGGGGCCAGCTCGTTTGCACAGTGTCTGAGGGTGGCAGGAGACACACCGTCTGGGCCGGGAGCTTTCCGAGCATTCAGACTGCTAAACTGCTTCCTCACATCTGCTTCATGAATATGAAGAGTTGTGGTGGGAGGAGGTGGTGTGAAATCCTCTTTTGTGTGGGGTGAGGAGGGGGGTGTTGTAGGTGAACAGTTTGAAGGTGGTGATGGCTCTATGGAGGGGGGAGAGGTGGGGGAATGAGTGTCCAAAGTGTCTCTATTGTTGGGGCCGTTGGAGGTGTGAAGGCTGCCTGATGGCTCGTCAAAACGGCAGTAGAAGTCGTTTAGGGTGTTGGCTAAGAGCAAGTCATCAGTGGAGTGGGGGGTTTTAGGCTTGTAGTTGGTGATATTCCTAAAACCTTTCCACACAGAGGCCGAGTCATTCTCTGAGATCTGCTGCTGCATCTTCTCAGAGTGCTGGTGTTTAGCAATGTCCACTTCTTTAGTGAACCTGTACTTGGCCTCTCTGTAGCAGTCCCTGTCTCCGCTTCTGAACGCCTTTCTCTTTTCCAGCCACAGCTTTTTGAGTTTAGGAGTAAACCAGGGTTTGTCATTGTTATAACTCACCCTGGTGCGTGATGGCACAATGCTGTCCTCACAGAAGTGGATATAGGAGGTGACAGTGTCCGTAAACTCGTCCAAGCTGTTAGAAGCAGCCTTCATTGTGTCCCAGTCTGTGGTCTCCAAACACGTGCGAAGCTCCTCCACAGCCTCGTTGCTCCACAGTTTTTTGGTCCTCACGACAGGTTTGGAGAGCTTCAGCCTCTGTCTGTACGCGGGGATTAGGTGGATCATGACGTGGTCAGAAAGTCAGAGTGAAGCGCGCGGCACCGCGCGATAGGCCCCGCTGATCGTGCTGTAGCAGTGGTCCAATGTCCTCTCCTCTCTGGTCGGGCATTTAATATACTGCTTGTATTTTGGAAGCTCATGGCTCAGATTGGCTTTGTTAAAGTCCCCAAGAGCAATGATGAGAGAGTCCGGGTATGTCCGCTCCATGTGCAGTATCTGCTCCGCGAGTGCGCACTGAGCTGCCTGCGCATCTGCGTCTGGCGGGATGTAAACAGCGGCCAGGATGAATGAAGCAAACTCCCGCGGTGAATAAAACGGTTTGCAGTGGATAAAAAGATATTCCAGAGAGGAAGAGCAGTGCTGAGCAATCACTGTCACATCTGTGCACCAGCCACTATTAATGTAGAAGCAGAGACCTCCACCTTTGGACTTACCGGAGAGAGCGGCCTGCCGGTCCGCGCGCAGCAGATGGAAGCCCTCCAGCTTGAGCGCGCAGTCTGGGATGTTCTCACAGAGCCACGACTCCGTAAAACATAAGACACAGGAGGAGGCAAAGTCTCTGTTCATGCTTCTCATCAGGGCCAGTTCGTCTATCTTATTCCCGAGTGAGCGTACATTGGAAAGGAAGATCCCAGGAAGAGCAGTTCGCAGTCCGCGTCTCCTCAAACGCACGAGTGCGCCGGCTCGCTTCCCTCTCTTTCGGCGTCTCGCTTTCCTGGTCAGAGTCTGCAGTAAATCTGCCGCAGATGCGACAAATATTGGAAATAAATCCACAGGCGTTGTAGTCCTGTAGTTAAGGAGCTCTTCTCTGGTGTACGAGTATCCAGAGGAGTGCCCAGACACAGAAGAAATGCACAAAAACAAAACAAAAGTAACGCACTGAAGCACCAGGGTGACCATACGCGGCGCCATCTTGGTTGAACATCCACCCATTCACACACTGGTGATGGCAGCTACATTGTAGCCACAGCCACCCTGGGGCGCACTGACAGAGGCGAGGCGGACACTGGCGCCACCGGGCCCTCTGACCACCACCAGTAGGCAACGGGTGAAGTGTCTCGCCCAAGGACACAACGACCAACGATTCAGAAAAAAACATTGTGCATATTTTTTACCCTAACTCTGGTTTTTATGTGGCCTGTCAGCACAATTTAAAAAAAAAAACTGGTGTACAGTTTGAAGTCCGCACTCAGGGTGGCTGCATCTTGTTGTTATGTCATCCAAAACTGCCACAAAGCCCCTCGAACACCACGGCTAAACCTCAAAGGGGCACAAGAAGCCTGGAGACAGCCTGCGAGCCCCTTTCGAAACACGGCAGACCAGCAGGTGCTGCTCAGCACCAAAACCCAGGCAGCTATCACAGCTGCCACACACACTTTAACTGTGGAGAAGCTTTTATGCTGGTTGAGAACAACAACATGACACTCACTGCACCCTGGAAGGTGCTGTGGCCCCGATCATGGCCCTCCATTTATGTGTGGAGGGTGGCCTAACAATCTGAATATTATTGTATATTGTATAATATTAATGTCACGGCTTACCATCATGTACATGGACTGTTTCTTATATGTTCTACTCTGTCAGAGCACTCAGAGTGCAACTAATTCAAGCACTTCTTCTAAGCTCTTAGGTGCTCGAACTAACATTCACACACATGGGGTTAGTATCTTGCCCAAGGATATTTGGCATGCAGACTGGAGCAGACGGGCATCGAACCACCGACCTTCTGGTTAGCGGCCGACCTGCTCTGCCACCTGAGCTACAGCCACCCCTGAGCTACCACTCATGTGAGAACCGACCCAGAAAGCCACTGACCTGAGCGACCTCCGGAGCGGCGTGGATCAAGTGCCACACGTAACCGTTCAGCTCGTCCTTCCTCCTGTCAGCCATCGCCTCGCTGCGGGAACGGCCAATCACAAAGCGACTGGGGAAACTGTGGGAGGGGATAAGAGGACAGGAGGAAGGACCTTCTGCAAAGCTCCTTTGTGCACCTAGGAGTGTGTGTCTGTGGGCACACATGTGTGCATGTCAGTGTGTGTGTCTGTGTACCTGGGCAGTTTGGATGAGGGGAAGATGAGCCTCAGTTTGCTGTGGAGTTCCTGAAACTCTTCAAATGTCCTCTGAACCAGCTGCACCTCCTGCTGACCTTCACGCTCCACCTTCACCACAAAAGCCTGACACACACAGACACACACAGCTGGTTAGTTTCTGCTTCCCATGTGCTTCCCGTGTGCTTCCCACTGGCACGTCTGGACTCACATATCCCTTTCCGCCGGTCCGGATGTGTCTGCAGATGTACAGGTTCTTGATGATGCCGTCGCTCTTTGCCGAGTGGAACCTGGGGGCGAACGACAGCGTGGGGCGCTCCTCCGACGAGGTGAACTTCATCTGGGCCAGATTGTGGATGAAGAAGTTCAGTTTGGTGGCAACGCTGCCCAGACTGGACTCGATCAACCTGCCGGGGTCAGAGGGGTCGTTAACAAAGGCGGCAGGTGTAGCCTGGACGCTGCCAGAGACCGTCTGCAGCGCAGGTCGTGATGACTCATGTCTCTGCCCTGAAGGTCGGAGGCATCTGTGCAGGTGAGCCCGCGCCTACCTGGTGAAGTACATGGTGGCGTCAGCCTCAGACTCGTGAGGTCTCAGTGCATCATAGACATACTTCAGGTCATCGAGGTCGGAGAGCTCCGGGATCCCACAGGACAACATCTGGACACACACACACACACAGACAGACACGTTTAACTTCCTGGTTGGTTCCTTTAGCAGATGTTGTATTTACTCCATTATGTGAGTGTGTGTTTGTGTGTGTCTGTGTGTGAGTGTGTGTCCGTGTGAGAGTGTGTGTTTGTGCGTGTTTGTGCGAGTTAGACACACCAGGCCCAGCAGGTTGAGGAACAGGTGAGTGTGTTTCCGGATCAGGTTGTATGCTTCGCAGCACAGATCCACAAAGTCGTGGAAGCGGCTGGACGGCTTGTCGCCGCCATTGATGACATAAGCCATATCAGAGGTGAAGACGAAGGGGGCGCGGTCCCTGCACGGGGTACAGCAGGTAGTCAGCTATAAAGGTGAACCGAGGACAGGACAGGTGAACATCTGCTTCTCTCTTACCGTTTGATGTTCCCGAACATCTGGGCGTGTCCCAGGAACTTCCCGAAGTCGATGTGGAACATGTGCCCGCTCGTCTTCAGCATGATGTTGTCGTTGTGGCGGTCGCAGATTCCCAGGATATAGGTGGCCACGCAGCAACCGGCGCACGAGTAGATGAAGTTCTCCACGGCCTGAAAGAGCAGATGGAGGAGTGTCTCACACCGACAGGTGTGTACAGGTGTGTAAAAGTGTGCGCGTACGTTACCTTATCGTACTGCTCGTCAGTGGGGTTGTGTTTCTGCAGCCAGTCGGCCAGAGTGCGGTCTTTGAACGATCCCGTGACACCGTGTTCCACCTGGATCTTCCTCAGAGTATCAGCGTGAGGAATCATCTCCACCATACCTGAGGACACACACACACACACACCTGTCAATCACACCTGAGGACACACACACACACACACACCTGTCAATCACACCTGAGGACACACACACACACACCTGTCAATCACACCTGTGGACACACACACACACACACACACACACCTGTCAATCACACCTGAAGACACACACACACACACACCTGTCAATCACACCTGAGGACACACACACACACACACACCTGTCAATCACACCTGAGGACACACACACACACACACACCTGTCAATCACACCTGTGGACACACACACACACACACACACACACCTGTCAATCACACCTGAGGACACACACACACACCTGTCAATCACACCTGAGGACACACACACACACCTGTCAATCACACCTGAGGACACACACACACACACACACCTGTCAATCACACCTGTGGACACACACACACACACACACCTGTCAATCACACCTGAGGACACACACACACACACACACCTGTCAATCACACCTGTGGACACACACACACACACACACACACACCTGTCAATCACACCTGAGGACACACACACACACACACACCTGTCAATCACACCTGAGGACACACACACACACACACACCTGTCAATCACACCTGTGGACACACACACACACACACACACACACACCTGTCAATCACACCTGAGGACACACACACACACCTGTCAATCACACCTGAGGACACACACACACACACACACCTGTCAATCACACCTGAGGGGACACACACACACACACACACCTGTCAATCACACCTGAGGACACACACACACACACACACCTGTCAATCACACCTGAGGGGACACACACACACACACACACCTGTCAATCACACCTGAGGACACACACACACACACACACCTGTCAATCACACCTGAGGACACACACACACACACACACCTGTCAATCACACCTGAGGGGACACACACACACACACACACCTATCAATCACACCTGAGGACACACACACACACACACACCTGTCAATCACACCTGAGGGGACACACACACACACACACACCTGTCAATCACACCTGTGGACACACACACACACACACACCTGTCAATCACACCTGAGGACACACACACACACCTGTCAATCACACCTGAGGACACACACACACACACACACCTGTCAATCACACCTGAGGACACACACACACACACACACACCTGTCAATCACACCTGAGGACACACACACACACACACACCTGTCAATCACACCTGAGGACACACACACACACACACACCTGTCAATCACACCTGTGGACACACACACACACACACACACCTGTCAATCACACCTGAGGACACACACACACACCTGTCAATCACACCTGAGGACACACACACACACACACACACCTGTCAATCACACCTGAGGACACACACACACACACACACACACCTGTCAATCACACCTGAGGACACACACACACACACACACACCTGTCAATCACACCTGAGGACACACACACACACCTGTCAATCACACCTGAGGACACACACACACACACACACACCTGTCAATCACACCTGTGGACACACACACACACACACACACCTGTCAATCACACCTGTGGACACACACACACACACACACACCTGTCAATCACACCTGAGGACACACACACACACCTGTCAATCACACCTGAGGACACACACACACACACACACCTGTCAATCACACCTGAGGACACACACACACACACACACACACACCTGTCAATCACACCTGAGGACACACACACACACACATACCTGTCAATCACACCTGAGGACACACACACACACACACACACACGTCAATCACACCTGAGGACACACACACACACACACACACACACACACACACACACACACACACACGTCAATCACACCTGAGGACACACACACACCTGTCAATCACACCTGTGGACACACACACACACACACACACACACACACACACGTCAATCACACCTGAGGACACACACACACCTGTCAATCACACCTGTGGACTAGGGGCGGGTTTTGATGATCGATTTATCGATTAAATCGATCTTGGATTACGTGATATCGATTCATTAAAATCCTGAAGCGTTTTTTTAATATAAATTTATTTTGCCCGAAACGCCAGAATCTCAGGTTAAACCTCACAAATTTCAACAACCACCAAACAGCTGAAACAGTGAATGAGAGCAGGAACACGATTCTGCACAAAGACGTAAACACAAAGCTCGACCCGCCGACGCATCGGCGAGCTGTCGCCCCCGACGGCATGGACACGGTCGGGGCTGAAAGCCGACAGCTCGCTGATTCTGAAGCTGCAGGTTTTATATCTGCTAACAACATCGACTGAACCAGCAGCCACAGACGATCCAAACTACGCTTCATATTTAGCTTCACATAAACATCGTCATGAATCCCTCTGACTGCTTCCACCACGATAAAAATCACACTTCATGTAGAGCTCTCTCTCTCCCTCTCTCTAAATCGATAATCCAAACCCACCCCTGCTTATTACCCAACAGTCCACGGTGTCGGCCGCTGCTTTTTGTTTTGTTTTACTTCTGACAAGCCTCATTTCTGCTGTTCAATGCTGAACATATTTAAACTTTTTAAAATGAAGCCAAACTGCAAAACGCTGTCTGTAATCAAACCTCTGTAACTCTGCTTCACTTCGTTTTTGACTGCACAATATTTTCAGGGTCATCTGCTATAAAATCCCAGACCAGGAAAACCTCCTTCACCTGTTTCTGTTTCATCCTCAGCTACTTTGACACAAAGGCCTCTGCTGCGACGCTCACACCTGTGATAAAGTCTCACAGTGTCAGCTTTCTTTTTATAGATATAAAATATGGATATGTGCTGATAAGTGATCAGAATTATAATATTTCTGACTGTCTGAGGCAAAATTTCCCCGATTCAAATTGAATCGAATCAAATTGTGGATCGAATCGATTCTAGAAATCAGTGAGAATACCCGGCCCTTCTGAGGACAGGACGCACTCCTTTCTGTCACACCTGAGGACAGGTGTGTCCGTGCTCACCTCGGCCCCTCCCCGTGGAGAAGCACTTAAAGAGGACCATCCTCATGTCCAACCCCTCCTGGATCCAGATCTTGTTCATGATGCGGATCATCTGCAGAGTCAGCATGTCCTGCCTCAGGTCGTCTCCTGACTGCACACAAAGAGAACAGCCGGGGTCAAAGGTCAGCTCGCAGAGGTCGCTGTGTCTGGGATCACTAGTAAGGGGCGTCACCTTGAAGATGACACTGATGTTGTCTCCCAGTGGGTCCCGGTTCTGGAAGGACAACTTCAGAGGGACAGCGTTGGAGTTGAAGAACGAGCAGGACTGGAAACCACAGAAGAGGAAGATTAACTTTGTCCAATCAGGTACAAACGCCAGCTGGGGGCGTGTCTCCTGTCTTTAAGGTGTGTGCGTACCTGGATGTTGATGCTGGTGACGAGCAGTGCTGGATTCAGAGGAAGCCTGCAGCTGCTGTTCACCGAGAAGAACTGCTTCATCTCCTCCAGACTGTCTCTGAGGACACACTGAACACACACACACACACACACACACACACAGTATGAGTCTGAGGGTTCAGACGCCTGTTTCAGGGTCAAATCCAAAAAAACAAGACAGCCAGGCAGAGAACTGAAGTTCGACCAGGTACCAAAGCTGTACAAATAATGTAAATATGACGGTGTATCACGAAAGACTGATATCAAACTGATACGTTTACGTTACTCGTTCTTCAAGTGAATCAGCAAATGGTGAAATGAAAAGCCGAACAACAACAATGCTGTTTCTGAGAGTCTCAGCTTACATGTGTGTTTATTTTATATTTTCAGTTGTTTCCCTCCACGGCTAAATAAATCTGTTTCAGTAATGCACTGATATACAAGAATGGACATAAGGAGCTTCTTTCAAAGGAAAAACTCTGGTAGATGTTATTTTATATATTATGCTTTGTATGTTGTTCAGTATATTTCTATGCAAAACAAGAGGAACTTCTATACACAGCAGTATATTCACAGTTGAAACCAGATATTTACACTTTATGGAAAACACAAGAACATTTTTTACTGTACAACATCATTTTAGAGTAAACTTGTTTTGTTTTGGATAAATAAATATTTAAAATCTTTTGAATTAGCTAAATGTCAGAATAAAGAGAGACAGAGCTTCTATTTTTATCACTTTCATCAAATGCAGGAGAGCAAAACACAGAGCCTGTTTCTGTGACATGGGAACATCAAGAGATGTCAACAAAACACCAGGAACAGAGCTGTGGAGCTCCATAAGTGTGGCTCAGTTTGAATACAATTTGGTGCCATTTGCAATTAAGAAACACAGACAGTTTCTCTCTTTACTCTTAAAGTTAACAAATGTGTTTTTATATTTATCTAAAAAATAAACATTTAGTCTGATTTGATGTTACAATTAAAAAAGTGTTTTTATCTGAAGAGTAAATATCTGGTTTCAACTGTATATCTGATTATTGTCAGAGCAGACAGAGAGAGAGAGGAACAGAGAGAGAGAGGAACAGAGAGGGGGAGAGAGGAACAGAGAGAGAGAGAGGAACAGAAAGAGAGAGAGGAACAGAGAGAGAGAGAGGAACAGAGAGAGAGAGGAACAGAGAGGGGGAGAGAGGAACAGAGAGAGGGAGAGAGGAACAGAGAGAGAGAGAGAGGAACAGAGCGAGAGAGAGAGGAACAGAGCGAGAGAGAGAGGAACAGAGCGAGAGAGAGAGGAACAGAGAGAGGGAGGAACAGGGAGGGGGAGAGAGGAACAGAGAGAGAGAGGAACAGAGAGGGGGAGAGAGGAACAGAGAGAGAGAGAGGAACAGAGAGGGAGAGAGAGGAACAGAGAGAGAGAGGAACAGAGAGAGAGAGAGGAACAGAGAGGGGGAGAGAGGAACAGAGAGAGAGAGAGGAACAGAGAGAGAGAGAGGAACAGAGAGAGAGGGAGAGGAACAGAGAGGGAGAGAGGAACAGAGAGAGAGAGGAACAGAGAGAGAGAGAGGAACAGAGAGAGAGAGAGGAACAGAGAGAGAGAGGAACAGAGAGGGGGAGAGAGGAACAGAGAGAGAGAGAGGAACAGAGAGAGACAGAGAGAGGAACAGAGAGGGGGAGGAACAGAGAGGGGGAGAGAGGAACAGAGAGGGGGAGAGAGGAACAGAGAGAGAGAGAGAGGAACAGAGAGAGGGAGAGAGGAACAGAGAGAGGGAGAGAGGAACAGAGAGAGAGAGAGGAACAGAGAGAGAGAGAGGAACAGAGCGAGAGAGAGAGGAACAGAGCGAGAGAGAGAGGAACAGAGAGAGAGAGGAACAGAGCGAGAGAGAGAGGAACAGAGAGAGAGAGGAACAGAGCGAGAGAGAGAGGAACAGAGCGAGAGAGAGAGGAACAGAGAGAGAGAGAGGAACAGAGAGAGGGAGAGAGGAACAGAGAGAGAGAGGAACAGAGAGAGAGAGAGGAACAGAGAGAGACAGAGAGAGGAACAGAGAGGGGGAGAGAGGAACAGAGAGGGGGAGGAACAGAGAGGGGGAGAGAGGAACAGAGAGAGAGAGGAACAGAGAGAGAGAGAGAGGAACAGAGAGAGGGAGAGAGGAACAGAGAGAGGGAGAGAGGAACAGAGAGAGAGAGAGGAACAGAGAGAGAGAGAGGAACAGAGCGAGAGAGAGAGGAACAGAGCGAGAGAGAGGAACAGAGAGAGGGAGAGAGGAACAGAGAGAGGGAGGAACAGGGAGGGGGAGAGAGGAACAGAGAGAGAGAGAGGAACAGAGAGAGAGAGAGAGAGAGGAACAGAGAGGGGGAGAGAGGAACAGAGAGAGAGAGGAACAGGGAGGGGGAGAGAGGAACAGAGAGAGAGAGAGAGGAACAGAGAGAGAGAGAGAGAGAGAGGAACAGAGAGGGGGAGAGAGGAACAGAAAGAGAGAGGAACAGAGAGGGGGAGAGAGGAAAAGAGAGAGAGAGAGGAACAGAGAGGGGGAGAGAGGAACAGAGAGAGAGAGGAACAGAGAGGGGGAGAGAGGAACAGAGAGAGAGAGAGGAACAGAGAGAGAGAGAGAGAGAGAGGGAGAGAGAGGAACAGAGAGAGAGAGAGAGAGAGAGGGAGAGAGAGGAACAGAGAGAGGGAGAGAGAGAGAGAAACAGGGAGAGAGAGAGAGAGAGAACGAGGACAGAACAGAGAGAGAGAGAAGGTGAGACACACATGTTAGTTTAATGGTTGTTTACCAAAAGTATCACCGTATCACAGGTCCTCATGCATCTCGTACCTAGTGTTTCTTTTTAGGTTTGTTATTTTTCAAATTCTATATTTACTAAGTTTTGCAGCGTGTTTACACAACGAGGATAAATAATTATATAAACTTTTCTCAATCTAAATAGTGGACTTTGGTACAATTAAAAAAAATAAGTGTAGTGCAGGTCTATGATGATTTTCAGTGCTGCTATCATCTAGTGCTGATTCTGGTTCTGTCTTGGTTAAGTCCTCAGTAGTCCTGATTTTGAACTGTTGTAGTCCTGTTTTAATTCAGGATCCGTTCTGGGTCTGGTTGAATTGGGGTTTAGTCCTCGTGTCTTGATACAGCCCCGACTTTGTTCTGCTTAATTAAAAAACTAGTTTAAGGTGTCCTGCATATATATATATATATATATATATATATGCAGAGCGCAGTCCTGGGAACAGCTAAGATACTGCGCAGGACCCTCAAGCTCCCAGGCCTCTGGTAGAGGACCCGAGCTTGAAGGATAAACCGCCCGCAGGGGCGCGCTGGGTGTTTTTTTTTTTGTTATATATATATATATATTTTTTTTTTTTTTTTTTTTTCCCTATATGAAGTCATTCTTTTTTGAACAAAACTCAAAACAGAGCCAATTAATCTTTCAGTCATTTCTAACACCCCCCCCCCCCCAAAAAAAATAAATAAATAAATAAAATAAAATAAAAATCCCACATGCATACTCCCTTTAGGGCTAAGCCCCGGGTGTTCCAAATGTCTGGCTCCACCTATGGTTTCAATCATTTCTCCAGCGAGTTTGATAGCAAAATAATAATCCTAATTTTAAAATAGCGTGTGTAACGTACACGTACTGGAAAATTATTTACTAGCACTCACCTATCATGCTGGAGAGCGCAAACTCCGCCATTGTTGTTTTCCATCAAACACCCATTAAAACAGCGACCTACAGGTATGTTAGCGCACTCATCCCCGACTGTCCGAGGGAGGGGCGGGGTCACACGGTGAAACAGACGCAAGGCAGCCAGGCGGGGAAATTTTGCTTTCACATTTTGCGACTCATTTTATTTCTCTATCTGATCAGAAAACGATTCAATCAGTTATTTGTGGTGAATGAAACACAGCTACACTTTCAAGCACTTTTAAGCACCACATCTGAAATTCAAGCACTTTTCAAACCTTGAAAAGACAACATTAAAATTCAAGCATTTTCAAGGATTTCAAGCACCCGTACGAACCCTGTAGTCTGTGCTGCCCCCTGCTGGACTATCTGCACTCTACATGAACTCTTTGTTGATGACCTCAAACGCTGATGTCATAAGTAATGGCGGCTCAGCAGGTGTTACACAGTCAGAGGAGACCTGGTATCCACTGTGAATGAGGGAGCAGCTGAAAAGCCTTATTTTTTAAAATAATCAAATCATTTCAAGACTGGAGCGATGGTTCAGTTTTACAGGTGTGTTACAGGTGAACGAACACGCCTCACCGGACGTTTGCTTTCTGCCCTCTGACACAAACTGAGCAGAGGACAGCAGGACCCCCCAACACGACAGCATGAATCTTGATCTTAGTTTTGATCCGGTGAACGAGTCATCTGGACCGTCGGCGGCGTCATTACCTGTCTGCTGGACGGCGTCGCCTCTCGAACTTTGTGAGCCACCCTGGCGAGGATGGAGACGAGCCAGCACTGCCGGTCAAACTCCTCCCGGAGGCCCCGACCAACGCAGCACAGCAGCGCAGCGAGGAGGTGCTGATAGCGAGCACTGAACTGACTGTCCTGGAGGTTATCCTTCAGCAGCCTGACGCACACACAGACAGACATGAGCAGCTGAGCTCAGAGACGCTAGATGTGACTGAAGTGGACTCGGGGGCGGACTCACCAGAACAGGTAGTGAGCGACGCGAATGTCCCCGATGGCTCGCCGCAGGAGGAAACGAACCAGAGAGCTGTCCAGGTAACACTCGTACTTCAGAGCCTGAGACACAGAGAGAGGTTACAGACATCAACGCCCACTGCTCTGCCCAGCTGCTGCACTTCCACCTCTTACCTGTACCAGCTGAGGCAGGAAATCCAGCAGCTCCGGGTCGGAGATGGAATCCATCCACTGGACCGCCGTCCTCCTCAGCTCCTGATCTGGGAACCTGAAGCACACGCGATGATGTCACACTCAGCTGGTGAGAACTTTTTCATTATTGTTATCATCACACCTGAAGAACAGAGCTGCCCGTGTTCTACATCAACGAGGCGATAACAAACCATCACCACCACGACCTGTTTCAGACATTATTGCCAGCAGAGACAGAAACGAGCAGAGAACGTACGAGGCATGGAGGAGGCCCAGGGCGTCCAGGTGACCCAGGCAGGCCCACTGTCTCAGCAGGGCGTAGATTTCTGGCAGACACGCCCACTCCCAGCAGGGGGCGCTGGCCAGAACCAGAGGCAGCGCGGCGCTCTCAGCCTGACAGAAGGCCTTCTTCTCCCACAGCAGACGCTTGTCCTCCACCGTCAACCTGCAGACACAGCTGCAGTCTCACCACACCTCAGCGCCACTATGGCCCGCCCCTCAGAACTTAATGCTTATGGACTAATCCCAGTCAGAACATGGCTGTATCCCAATTCAGGGTCTGCAGCCTTACCGGTCCATAAGGGCCGCGTACTCAAAGACCACTGAGGCCGGAAGTGAGAGGCTTGTGAAATGGGACGGTCTAGCCTCCGTCGCGCTGCCCAGGTTGCCTAGCAACCATGATACTAACTGCGAGAAACGTTTCATACAGCTTTGTGTGACAGAAATGAAGGAGAAATAGATTTTAAGTTAATTTTGTTTAAGACATCACTTTGATTAGCTGAGTATCTGAGGCTGAGGCCACAGTAAAAACATGGTTGTTGGGCTTCATTCCTGTGCTGAACAGTCGTTTAAGATTAGCTAGTAAATAACAATGAGCTGATGTTGTTCATGCGACTAAAGTCATCTCACTGTGGTAATGTAAATATAATATGGCCAATATTATAGTATTGTCAGATTATTATGATTTATTACAGCAGAGCTTGAACTCTGGGTCAAAGATTCAAGTTGCAGTTATTTATATTTCCTATCACCTTAAATCTTCACTCAAAGACGAGTATCTGTGACAGTGTATATAGATGTGTTATATATGAGTCAAATATTGTTCGTTTAATATGTTGGCATCACTAAATTTGTCTCAATGTTTACATACATGTGTAAAAAGCAAATGTACGAGCTGTGATAACTGTGTCTGATAGAATGAAGAGTAGACTGATATATGAAATATTCCTTTATTGGGTGAGAAAAATCAGACCATGTCATAACTGCTGTAAGTCACACAGAATAGATATCAGAGCCTTAAACAGGCTGACTTCTGCTAAATGGGTCAAACTGGGCAGAAAGTCTACAAACACATAACATCCTTATAGAATATGATGTAACACTATAGATCAACTTAGCTCAGAATATATAAAGCATATAAACAGTTACAGCAATATGATGCAACAAACACAGCAGCTACTGATCCAAAATACTCAAAGCTTCATAGAACTGAAACCAACATTTATTTTAGCTCCATTCTGCTGCTGATACAGACTTTAGGTTTCTGAACATTAACCTTGTTGCTGCCTTTCATAGTGTGTAACTTGAAGGCCCTGAGTACTCTGAGTACTTTCTCCCACACTGACACACTGGGATGATCACATTATTTGAACATTACCTAATAAGACTGATTCAGCACAGACAGTTCTGTTAAACTTTCCTAGCAGTCCTTCACAAACAGGGAACAGTCTGTCTATTCTCTCCATCTGTCAGCTGCTGCTGGCTCTTCCTCCTCCTCTTCCTCACACACTGCTGAGTTTGTCCTGGTGGATCATCAGGGCTGCAAAGCCTCACAGATGATGTGCAGCAGTGGCTCCCTCAGTCTGTCCTCACTCTGGACACTTGCAGTCGTCACACATGGAAATCAAATGTGTGATAAGCTGCAGGATTCAGACACAAGTGTAACTTATAAACACATGTTCATACTTTTATTCCACAATCAGAGAGAAAGAAACAGAGAGAGAGTGCAGGACAGACAGACAGGTGACAGTCTCAGGTGTACACACTGCTACACAACAGCACAGAGAAGCAGGATTTAGTGTTTGTGTTATTACGAGTGTAAACAAGAAGAGTCCCAGATGGTGCAGTGGACACATGTGTGACTGCTGTGATTAAAGCATCTTTCTTTCAGCTTAACGAGTGAACCGTCAGCTCGTTCAAACACACGTTAAAGTGCGTTTGGCTCGACACCACCGAACAGAGGCAGCAATATAACACAGCTAACATTAACAGTGCAGTGAATCCTGCTTGTGCCGTGATGTTCAGGACTGCAAACCGAGCAGCATCACTGACTTTCAGCTTGTTGTGTTTGTGGATATATGACTGACTTTAATTATCCATGAAATCATCAGATTCTCTGTAAGATTAAGCTCAGCTATTGAACGGCGCATATTTAAAGGCTTTAAAACAAGTTAGTACAAATGTCACTAATGTCACATAACTTTGCCGACATGTGGCCAACAGTAATGTTTTAATGTTCTTCATTATTAAACATTTGCACATAAATAAGTGACGTCATATTCAGTACTTACTTTTAAAAGTTTACTCTTCGGCCGCTCCGCTTCAGCTGTCCGCTGTTTTTTTCGACAAAATCATCCACACCCACTGCCGCACTATGAAGTCTGGGATATGTTGGGCCATGAAGGCTACACCGACCCATCCTTCAAATCCGGAGAAATTAAGGACGCATTTGAGGGCCGCATTTCGAGCAGCCTTTGAATTGGGACAGCCTTTGTTGCGTCGCTGTGACGTAATCGTCCTTAAAATGCAGCCTTATAGGCTGCAGACCCTGAATTGGGATACAGCCCTTGAGAGAGTGTGTGTGTGTGTGAGTGTGTGTGTCTGACCAGAAGAAGGCCTTCTTGTGCAGGACGTCCTGCAGCTGTATCTGGCTGATGGTGTCCAGTCTGGAGAAGTTGTATTGAGGGCAGAAGTCTGCAGGAGGCGGCGTGCTGAAGCGCACCTCGAAGGATGATGTGGGGAAGTCCACCTGAGAGGAAGCAAGGACACACACATGCTAGTCTCTTGGCCTCAGATACCTGCAGGTCTGACCTCAGCTGAACTGAGTGTATAAATAAAGAAAGGGGCACACCTGCATCCAGTACACAGGTAAGTAGACACGTTTCATCACCCATCCTGGTGACTGGTGACAATGAAAACGTCGCCTGAACAGCTGATGAAACTGCTCAAAATGCTACAGGTTTGTGATGTCACAGACTATTCAGGTGCTAGCAGCTGTGGCAGCGCTCACCTGTAGGATGACGCTGTCCGGCTGGCTGAAGTTGGGCGAACTTGTTCGGGCGTTTCCGCTCCTCCCCGGGGTTGAAGGCCACAGACCCAGCAACTTCCTGCCACACGTCAGCACGCTACACACACACACACACACACACACACACACACACACACAATAAAGATGATGAAGAATCTGTTTCCATTCTCTTTCCACTTTACTTTCAGGTAAATGTGAGGAAGCGAGCTGCTCCTGGGAGGAAATGACATCACAAAGCCTGTGTAGGAAGCTGCAGGACTGAAGGAAACATTTGTTTGTTCAGCTGTGAGCATGAAATGAAAAGAGAGGGAAAAAAAAAATAAAAAATCAGGATGGACACACCACAGGGGAAAGCGTAGCTTTCATTTTGTCCTTTATATCAAACATCCTTGAAAGAGTAGTTGTCAAACAGCTAACAGATCATCTGCAGAGGCTTATTTGAAGAGTTTCAGTCAGGTTTCAGAGCTCATCACAGCACAGAAACAGCTTTAGTGAAGGTTACAAATGATCTTCTTATGGCCTCTGACAGTGGACTCATCTCTGTGCTTGTCCTGCTAGACCTCAGTGCAGCGTTCGATACTGTCGACCATAATATCCTATTAGAGCGATTAGAACATGCTGTAGGTATTACAGGTACTGCACTGCAGTGGTTTGTATCATATCTATCTAATAGACTCCAGTTTGTGCATGTAAATGGAGAGTCCTCTTCACACACTGAGGTTAATTATGGAGTTCCACAGGGTTCAGTGCTAGGACCAATTCTGTTTACATTATACATGCTTCCCTTAGGCAGCATCATTAGAAGACATAGCATAGGGCTGCTCAATTAATCGAATTTTAATCACGATTACGATCTGGGCTTTCAACGATCATTAAAAATGACTGAGCCGATTATTAGCCCCTCCCTCATTTATCCGCGACACCTTAAAGGCCGGTCCGTGAAAATATCCGGTTGTTCAGTGATGACGCGACGAATCCTACTTCCGGGTCTAAAGTAGTCTGCGTTTAATATGGCTTTTGTGTTGTTAACATGTTTAATGTTATGTATTTTCTTCTATTTAATCTCAAAAAGCTCCTAAAACAGTCAGTGATCACTGTTGACCTCCCTCGGCTTTTATTACCGCTAATCATTTATTTAAGCTCAGTTTTTAAAACCTTACGATGTAACTACAGCCCAGCCCATGCAGCAGTATATGAATGACTAACCTCGTATTGTGGATGGATTATCTCAGTTGTTCTCCTGGCTGAAGTTTGGTCCTTTTACAGCATCCTGCCATGCGATTACATTTGTTCCTGACCACCGAGAACACTCACGTTAACTTTTATCGAGTGGAAAAAAAGTTAGCTTGTTTATATTATGCTAACATAGCTGTGTCGCTAGCGGTCACGTAGCACATCATTATATACCAGCTAGCCCAACTTCAGTAACCCTACAAACGTCACTGCTGTTTAGTTTTCTGTCTTCATTTATGCTGGAAGTGATAGCAGAGCTGTACATTTGAATTTGTTTCCAAAACCCCGCAGTCAGCACATGCTATATTGTATTTAGATAGAAGCTAGCGAGCTAACTCCCTGCTAACTTCTAACTCCGTTAAATGTCATAAATTCCGTTTTCATGGATGCCTGGATGTTAAACTCAATTGTTACACCTGGTAGAGCAGAACGCTGATCATTTTATTAAAGATGAAAGACTTTAGACAGTTTTTCAACTCTCAGTAATGCCATAGTGATCGTTTGATATATGGACCTGCAGCGGAGTTTAGACCCAGACACGGCTAGTGACGTCAGACTGAACAACCGGATTGTCGGGCATAAACCGGTCCGTGGCGCAAAAAAGGTTGGAGACCGCTGATTAAGAGGACCCGAGGGAAGCTCGGAAAGCTAAGCAGAAGTTATTTGGAGAGTGACTGCCATTGGTTGAAAAGAGTTAAAAAAACAAAAAAAAAAAAAACTTCAGTGGTGTTGCACACTATTTTATATTATTTTTTTAAAGTCATTGTTAACCCTTTAAAGCCGGTCAGAGCAGCACGCTCCGTTTTGTGTAACTATTTTTAAATCCCTGTAGAACCTGAACCGTGTAAGCTAGCGCAATAATTTGTTTTGCATATGAAACCGGAGGAGTTGTACTTACATCTGATGCCATCAGCTTGTCCTCGGTCACGGTTTCCTTCCACATATAGCTTTGCAAAAATTGCATAAAAAGCGCTTGCAGGAACAAAAACATAATATTCCAGAAACACGCTTTGCCGATCCATCAGCTGTTCGTAACACTTCCCACAGTGAAATGATGCACCTGCTGTTTTCTTTGCAAATTTGCATCATAGGATTGTTTTTTGTTTTTCCTGCAGTATATAAAAATTGCTGTATCTCCAAAATAAAACTATGAAGACACTCAAAATAAATTTCCTGTGGTGGGAAACTATTTTTTGCAACTTTATTGTATTTAAAGTTTTGAGGGATAAACCTCTTAAATTTCTCCAAGTAGAAATATATGTAAACAAAACAAAAACGATTTTCAATTTTTTTTGTAGTTTATTGCACTTTTTTGCAATTTATGTAATTACTATGCACTTAATGCATACATATTATTAAAATATGGGCTATAACAGTTGTATTGATGTATAGCAACTTGAAATGCTCCCACAAATGGCACTACAGCATGTAAAAAAATAATATAAGCTCTGGTGGACTTGGTTCCATAGTAGGTCTTAAAGGGTTAAATAAATATCGTCAAATAATCGTGATCTCAATTTCAGTGAAAATAATCGTGATTATCATTTTTGCCATAATCGAGCAGCCCTAACATAGCATACATTTACACTGCTATGCAGATGACACCCAGCTCTATCTGTCCATGAAGACAGATAACACACAGCAATGAGTTAAACTGCAGGAATGTCTTAAAGACATAAAGACCTGGATGGCCGCTAACTTTCTGCTTCTTCATTCAGATCAAACTGAGGTTATTGTACTCGGCCCTGAAAAGCTTAGAAATATGGTATCTAAGCAGATTCTTACTCTGGATGGCATTACCTTGGCCTCCAGTAACGCTGTGAGGAACCTTGGAGTCATTTTTGACCAGGACATGCTCACCAGCGGCTGAACGCAGCCCCTCCCCTCGTCAGCGGCTGAACGCAGCCCCTCCCCTCGTCAGCGGCTCAGCGCAGCCCCTCCCCTCGTCAGCGGCTCAGCGCAGCCCCTCCCTTCACCAGCGGCTCAGCGCAGCCCCTCCCCTCACCAGTGGCTCAACACAGAGCCACCCTGAGGTCTTTTTGAAGGATTTCAACAATACTGAGTACTACAGCGTTACACAACCGTTAACCTGGGCGGAGCCTTTAACTCTGAGCATGTTATTGTACCTGCTCTGTGTTCTACCCTACACTCTTACATTACTGTAACCCTCACTCTCTGAGTGACCCGATAGAAACATTTCACACGTTATAGATCAGCATGTCATTCACTACAGTGTAAACACCGCCCATCACTTTGTGGCGCAGCACCAGCACCGACCTCAGATAAATGGACCACATGCTGCGTTACTTTTAATGCTATCAGAATGGTATCGTAGTATTTTCCTGGGTATCACATCAAACATAAAGCCTGAATACGGCTGAATAACATCCGACAGTACTTATTCAGTTTCTTCTTCATCCGCCTGTTTGAGGTTTGCGTGGATGGATGGTGTCTGAGTGTCATGTGACTCACTGTCTGAAGTTGAAGAGCGGCATGGTGACCCAGCCCAGCGCCTCGATGCTGCGCCGCTGCTTCCCCTTCTCCTCAGCTCCTCCGGGGGGCGGCAGAGGGCTGGCGTACAGCACCACCGTTAGCTGAGACTCTCGGGGCAGCTGATTGATCTGCACGGGGAAACACACCCTGCAGGGGATATGGCGAGGGGGCGGGGGCTTAGCGTTTTTCTCAACAAACAAACAGATTAAAGTTTATTCATTCAAAATCAAAGACATCGTGCACACAAACACACACACTTGCAGAACAGGAAATTCTTACTTTTAGCATCTTATTAAACTCAGGTAAGGTGTGTGCAGGTGTGTCTGATGCTTCTGTCTGCTGGAATAGTTTCAGTGATGCAGTGACTCTGCTGTGCCGTCAGGTGTGCGTGCGTGTGATGTCACGGCTCTGACAGGTAAGGGTCAGGTACGTACCTCTGGTCCCAGACCACCAGGTGGAACAGGTATTTGCTGACCGACTGCTTGCTGGTGTGCTGCGGCGCACAAAGCTCCGCCCCTCCGTGAGTCAGAGAGCAGGACAGGAAGAAGCATTCATAACTGCGACCAATGACAGCAGGACAGGCGAGTTACTTGTGCAGCACATATTCACACCTGTCCCCAATCACAGAACCACCTGAGTTTCTTTATTTTTCTTCATTTCTGATGTTTTCATAGAAGTGTGATTTAGTCAACACGCCTCCAACCCAAGCTGTGCGTGTCTGTGTGCGTCTGCGCGTACCTGCATGTGATTGAGGCTCAATTATCAACGACAATGAGAGAAGAAGAAAGGAAGCACGAAGCGCTCAGCTTCTTCCACCTGCAGGTGGCGCTGCACTCACAGGAGACCCCCCCAGCACCTCCTTCACGAGCAGATAAATCTATCCCAGAATCCTCAGAGAGCACCACCATGCCCAAAAAAACCTGGAGGTTATGCACGTAACTCGGATCCCCTGAGGTGCAGCATGAGTCCGGAGGCACTCCTTTTGTTTGCCGTTAGTTCACCTTTGGTGTGTGTGTGTTGTTTGGTTGTGAGCACCACTGAGTCGGCACTGTGCGACTCCTAAACCTGCAGCACTGACACAGGACGCCCCCCCTTCAGCCTGTGGGCGGGTACCTTTTGAGCTCCTTACCTGGCAGCCCACGTGATGGGGATGCGGTGGGCGGCGTAGATGTTGAAGGAGAGGACGTTGGTGATGAGGCCAGCCTCTTGGATGGGCGCCGTGCAGCAGTGGCTCTGCGGCGTCGTGTGGAAGTTGGCATTAAATGTGCTGCAGTACAGCTCCACTAGATCCAAGATGGCCGCCGTCAGCTTCTCCACCACTTTCTCTGTGAGGCGACAAAGAAGCCAGCGAACCATTAGAGCGTCAGAGGAAGACAAACCGGGATCGTCACTTATTAAACAGAATCAGTTCAAAGAAGTCACTCTGGTAGTGTCGTGACTGTGGGGGCGGAGTTACAGCTCTACCCCTACAACCAGCTCCGCCCCGAGGCACACCCAGGAGAGGTCAGGTGTCTAGCTGGAACACCTCAGAGAGCTGGGGAAGATGCCTGGGACGGGAAGGCCCGCGTGACCCCAACAAAAATGTAAAAAAATTAAATGTATTAAAGAAATGAATTAAATGCAATGAAGTGACATAAAAATGCGAATTATTTATCCATACGTTTAAAGAGAGCAGGCCTTTGCAACAGAAAACCGTGCTGGATTTGTGGTCTGCAGCGCAGGTAGTTTGGGTGAAGCTGGACTTTTCTCAGACGTTTTGTTTAAAGGGGACATGAAACATAAATTTACAGCATGGAGTCTGTCCCGGGCCTTTTGTCTCATTTTGATAACGTTCACTTCGACTAAGTTGTGTCTTCGTTGTGTGTAACACTCCTCCACATCCCAGGCTCTGTGGATAGCGCTTCCTGGTAGCTTCAGGAAGGTGTTTTTCCAAACTGTTCTGACGATCTTTGCCAGTCGATTTGGGTTCCTCTCAGCTAATGAACCACCTTCACGGCATTTCGCATCTCCCCCCGTAGAGGTGGTTCCCTGGAATCTCCGCCCTTCCCACCCGTCCCCGGTCTTGATTAGGTTTCCTCGTACTCACACCTGATTGCTGGTTAGCAGCTCCCTCGTGGGTTCTTCTCCTCCCTGGACTTGGCGTTTTATTCTCGACTGAACCTTGATTCTGGTGAGTTAAGCCCTTTTTCAGAACTCATCGCTTCGGTCATTTTTGCAAATCTCTGTGGCTAACTGGTCATGGCGGAGGTCTTGCATCCATTTTTAAATGGTAAATGGTAATGGCCTGTATTTATATAGCGCTTTACTAGTCCCTAAGGACCCCAAAGCGCTTTACATATCCAGTCATCCACACATTCACACACTGGTGTGAAATTTAAAGCCACTGATATGTATGGTAGTTCTGAGTTATCACTACTTTGATGGATCTGTATTCTCCTGTGCTGTGTGCACTTGTTTATTGTTCTCCCCAGTTTAACAAATGGTTTTATTCTAGACTTGTTATCTGGGGTCAAGTTCTTGGGGATTTTAACATCCATGTTTGCTGCCCCACAAAACTCGTGTGATTTATCAGACATCATCTCTAATAACAGCCACAGACCCGAGTCGTATTTCACCATTGATTCAGTTATTAACCCGTCACACAGTTTCCAGAGTCTCCAGCTATCTGAAAACCGTTGCTGCTGTCAGGACTCGCATGCCTCCAGCTTACGATCCTCCTGTTCCCCTGTGTTCAATCACTTTGAGCCCGTTTCTCTGGGCGCTCTGGCTGAAGTAGTTTCCCGTCTTAAGCCCTCCGTGTCTCACCTCGACATTATCCGCACTCGCCTTTTCAAAGAACTCGTTGACACTCTTGCACCAAGCGTGCCATCCATTATTAACACCTCCCTTCTAACAGGAACAGCTCCAGCTGATTTCAAACATGCCACAGTGCAGCCAGTTCTCAAAAAAGACTCATCTGTAACTCCCTTTGGTGTCCAAAGTCCTGGAGGAAATGGTCTTCCTTCAGCTCCAGGCTTTTCGGACCTCTGCAACACTCGACAGCTTTAAAACCTGCCTGAAGGCACATCTTTAACTTTTAGTTTCTTTGTTTCTGTCATGTCTTTGAAGTGTTTTGTCAGTTTGTCCAGGACTTGACGCTGAGCCCTGCTCTCAGACACTGACACAGGTGTAACTCCGTCAGGCTGGATTTAAGAAACAAGAGCTTCAAGTTTAAAAAACAAGTTCGGCGCCATTTTCTGTCAGTACGGAGATGTGACGTCACCAGATTGGTTGGTTGGGGCCAACAGACTCACATTAGTCACTACATTACCCTCCAAAGCTTGGTGCCCCCCCAGTGCATCCTCTTAGTGTTCCCGAGGCTGCTTTTACAGCGTTTCACAGCAGTCAGAGCTTCCTGTTAGTACGTACCTCTGTTCTCCCTGACAGCCAGCACTGATGCATCCTGGGAGGACAGATGAGAGTAACCCGTCAGTGAACAAACTCACACCCTCACCTGCTCTGAGCCTCACTGAAGCACACGTTTACCTTCAGGACTTTGGGCTGCAGGCGACAAGGGCACGCTGGGAGCTGGTTAAGGGCCGAGGTCACGTCGGGCGTCTCCACGGCAGCCAACGAGCTGCAGAGCGCCTTCACGGATTGGACGAGGCGCTCCACATGCAGAGGCAGCTCCACCTTCACAGACGACAGGACAGAGGAGGAGGCTCAGCGAGCAGCTCAGAGTCTGACTTTATGTTTTCATGAAATCTCTGATAGTCCGGATTCAGTTTAAGCTCCGCCCCTTCACATTCATGAACTCAAACCTCATCAACGTGAACACAAGACGGAGCGCAGCGCCACACATCAGTGTGTGTGTGTGTGTGTGTGTCACCTCTGACAGCAGGAAGGACTCGGCCTCGTTGTGAAATGTGTCGAGCAGCAGGGTCAGAGCCTCCCTGATCGACAGACAGATGTTATCAGTAAATCGGTGATTGATTGATCAGCTGTTGGAGGAAATCAGAGTGCCTCTGCGAGCTGCGAGCTCCGCCCCTCACCTGGTGACTGTCTGTTTGATTGGACGCTCCTGCAGCAGGATGCTGTGGTTCATGGTGGACGCCGTCTCATCGTCATCTTTCTGTAAAAACAAAGACTCAAATCATGCAGTGGCGTGACGACGATGGGTGACCGGGTCACACCCTGGTTTATATGCTGTGTGTGTGAGTGAGTGTGTTTACGTGTACCGTGCGGGCCAGCTCGATGCTGATGGACGATCTCTTGACGAGGCACAGCCGGACATCCCAGTCGAACTTCAGACACTGCTGAACGAACTCGAGCCCACCCAGAGTCTGCGCGCTGAGACGCACAGAAAGACACACACAGTCAGACACACACAGGGCACAATACTGCTTCCTCTAAGAACCCCTCCACAATAAAAGCAGCTGGAAAAATCCACTCACTAAGTGGATTTCTGAAGCTTCGCAGACTTTAGACCCAGCCGGTTTAACAGGTGAGGTGACTGGCTCTCATTGTATCTGAGGGAGTTTAACACCTGCAGCGTTTAGTCTGTTTAAATCAAGCTCTGGTTCGATCCCCCTCGGTGCGGTGCAGGCATGAACACAGTAACCACACTCGGCTGCAGAGCAAAACGAGCGGTTCACTCATGGTGCGAACGTGACCCGACCTGAACCAACTACCAGGAACACGTCACAAGCTGGAGCTAAAAGAGGTCCCGTAGCCACGTGTTTTTGTATTCTCACCCTGCACAGGTCTGTACAATAATTGGATAATTGGAGGTGAGCTTCCCTCCCTCCAAGACATCTACAGGAAGCGGTGCCTGAGGAAAGCGGGGAGGATCATCAAGGACTCCAGTCACCCCAGCCATAAACTGTTCAGACTGCTTCCATCAGGAAGGAGGTTCTGCAGCATCCGGTCCCGTACCAGCAGACTGAGAGACAGCTTTTTCCATCAGGCCATCAGACTGCTGAACACGTCATAGACACCTCAGCTTCACTACTGGAACTTCAACATTATGCACTCCACACTGTATATAAATGCCACTTGTTTTGCACATATTCAACTCTGTATATTTTATATATTTTATTATTATTTTTTTTTACTATTTAATTTGTAAAAATGTGTGTATACACACACACACACACACACACACACACACACACACACACACACACACACACACACACGTAGGAAAATATTTAGTATACACATCCAGAAATGCATACACTATTATATATTGTACATATATTTATTAGTTTCAGGTTGGCCATTCTTGTATTTTGCTCGTTTGTGTTGTTGTGTTTGCACATCTCTGTTGCTTGTGGGGCTCGCACACAAGAATTTCACTCGCATGTGCTGTGCCAGTGTGCCTGCACATGTGATGTGACAATAAAAGTGATTTGATTTGATTACAGGCTAGCAGCAAGTCGGGAAACAACCCAACTACTCAGGTTTCTCCCACACACCTTGTTCCTGTGTTTACTTGTGCTGGTCCCGTCCCCAGACACACCTGGCCAATGAGCGGACTGAACACTGATGTGGTTTGCTTGAAGTTCACTTGGATTTTTCTCTGTGTGACAATAAACCAAACCACAGGAAGAAGGTGTGAAAACGCCCCAGAGGGTCGAAGTTTCAGCCCTCGGGCCATCGCTGGGTCACCTGTGCATGCTCCATGATATACCATTCTATGCAGACGACACACAGCTGTACTCACTGCTGCTCGACGGGTGTTAATGGTGCATGTCCCAAACTGAACAGACGAGACAGAAATATTTGCTCGAACATATCTCTGATCTCAGGTCTGAAAAATCACATCGACAAACGTATTCATATCTGAAACTGGGCCATATCATACCGTTCACAGTGTAATGTTGGGCAACGATAAGAAAATGAAATATCGCGATAGAATATGGGTAAAACGCACATGCGCAGTGCCTTTGTTTTCATACGCACATGGTGGACAAATCATGGCGGTGACGCAGAACGAGAAGAGCGAGAGTGGATCGTTGAATGAAACGGATGAACCAGAACTGGTTTGTAAAAATGCTGCAGCTTCACTGGTGTGGAACTGGTTTAGCTTTCGTCCGTCAGATACACAACAAAGCACTATTTTTGGTAGCGCATGCTAGCGGGCCGCCGTTATTACCGTGTTGTTTGGAAAATACGGCGCACTTAAAATCAATCCTTTGATTTTTCTGAAAGTCGACAGAGCCCCTTATAACCCCGTGTGCCTTATGTATGAACTCTGGTTGTGTTTACTGACCTCGAAACGATTTTATGTGCACGGCGCTCGAAAATCTGTCAGATGTTTCAGTACGACTTTGCTAAGCTACGAAGCCGCACCGCTTGATGGATTGTCGGAGCGTTACGGCTACCGTAGGCGGAGCCTCGCGGAGTGATACGTACTGTGCTTCAGCATAATGTTACCGTGCTGTGTGTGTATAACCTCTTTAAGTTCTGTGGATATTATACATGGTTATGCTGAGGATGTGTCGGCCAGTTTCCACTGAAATGCCTTTTGGTTAAACTGTCAGCGAGGAATTTGCATTTGCACTGTTAAATGTTTATATAACTTTAATGCAGATAAAAAACAGCTGCTTGTTGAAGTGGAAATACATTGATGTTGTTTTGCACTAATAAAGTTGAGGAGTTGTAAAGTATTTTGTCTCGTGTCAATTATATCGTCAGTTATATCGTTATCGCAAATCTTCAAGTGTATATCGTGATAAATATTTTTGGCCATATCGCCCTGCTCTATGTGGAACTGTCCGTACAGCACACTCCAGATCAGCAGCAGCAGAGCTTCATGCACATATGAGCACGTCACGCCAGTACTGAACGCACTTCATTGGCTCAGATTACAAAGCTCTCACTGTTAAGAACCCAGCACACCTCTCAGGTAATCAGCTGCACATCTTAAACTGTCCCACAATCATATCTCAGTCTGCTGACCTGAGGTCAGTTACAGCACTGCAGCCTTAGTCCTTATAAACCAACACACGTCTGTGTGAAGCATGTTGAGTGTACTGAAACATGACGAACGGGCTGTCTCAAAGACTTCAGGACACGTGACGCCGTAAAGACACCGACAGCCAGCAGAGCGCCAGGCGGACCGACAGCTGTTCACAAGTGATAAACACTCATTGTTCCACCACAGGAAGTCCAGCCAGGCTCCGCCAGGATATCTCTCACTCACACACACACACACACACACACACACACACCTGCTGTGGGGATTTGTACAGGCAAACAGACACACCGCCTAAAACAGCAAGGACGTCGTTGGTGTGTGAACCCAGAGCTGGAGCACTGTGCGTGCGTGCGTGCGTGCGGTCATTACTGCTGCTGGTGTAACAGCAACCACAGCTCTGCTCTCTGTTATTATGTCTGAACCACAGACCACAGATCAGCTGGAAGAGGACGCTCCCCTACAGAGATGCTGAGTTCAGGCACGGCTCGGAGACCCCGAGGTTCTGAGGTTCTTACTTGTGGAGGAACTCGTCATGTCCGCAGACCTTCAGCAGGTAGTCGTCCACGTTCACATGGTCGAGGTCGTCCTGAGCATAGCACAGAGTCTGGTAGATGAGCAGGTCCACGGTGGACGAACCTCGGACACACACACACGCTGCAGTATTATAAACAGGTGAAGTATAACTCTACACACGCACGCACAGCTGGATGCCATCAGCAGGTCCTTTCAGGGTAAAATAACATCACAGCATAATTTAGCGTTTCTTGGACATAAAACTGACTTTAAGAGGACAAACTGACTGAATTCCTTTAAACTGCACTGGCAGACTTTTGAAGGGTCAGTGCTGTTCTGTTTGCTCTCCTGACCTTTAACCCCTGAGCTGACCTGACTGACCCTCTGGGGAAATAATGGCGTGTCCCAGATGAATTTTAAAAAGCAAGATGGCAGCCAGCGCGCCGGTCGCGTTTGGGTATTGCATATTCATACGAAGCTAACGTTTTCAGTCAGACATTTCTATCCTCACGGAAAAACCAGACGTCTTACTGTCACAGGTAAAGGTGAGCGGCTCTCTGAAGTGCTCACTGATGACCGTCACCTTCACACTGACCCCCAGGCCCTGATGGAGCTCTTCGTGGCCGACGGAGGGCGACCACACAAAGCCGGCGTTCTTTGAGCGGTCACAGCACGGGTACGCCGAGCGCAGCCTGAGGGCAAAGACAGGTGAGAGGGCAGCAGGTGGAGACGCCTGCAAGGGAGAGACAGAGGATTGTGACTGAATGTGATCGTCACGGCAACAGGCTACTCACACATCCAGCGTGTGGCAGAACGCTGCCACCTCCTCGTCACGCTCCTCCGACACCTGGAAGAGCTCGTACCCGAAACCGTTCATCCTAGCGCCCAGCGACACCTGCAGGACACGCAAAGACAGCCAATCAGAGACTCTCACACACACAGTTCAGAGTGTGTGTGTGTGTGTGTGTGTGTGTGTGTGTGGTCGACATTAAAGCGTGGCGGGGATTGTTTTACGTTTCATTTAAACATTGAAAAAACGTCTGAGGCAGGAAATGAAATTGAGGCTGCAGAAAAAGAAGAAGGAGGAAGAGGAGGAGGAGGAAGAATGTGGTGATGAGTTCGTGTTTTGAGGGAAATAAAAATGCTGAAACTGAAGCGTCAGTCTGAGCACGTCCAAGCGCGGCGAAGGAAGCGTGTCAGGACGCCGCCTGCCAATCTGGTTTCAAGTTACAGCTGGTGGAACTGGTCTGACTGGGTTCCATGCGAAGGGCTGGGAATCAAACCGCAGCACTTCTCCAGAAACCATCTGAAAACCTGGACTTCCTGTCAGGACTTCTGACAGGAAGTGACACAACTCTGAGCGCGGGGGTGTTTTTTCTAAATGAAGCCGCTGCACAGCTGCAGCGTGTCTGAACACAAACACATCGACAATGATGTAAATTCAGCTTCCTGCTCTCAGAAACACGAAGGAGGCGATTAACGCCCCTCAAAGACAAACACTTCCTGTTTTCTGCTGTCGCACTCAGATTCATGTTGGCTACCGTCAGCGCCAACATTTTAGCCGCCGTCTGTCTGCAGCTCTAACCTAACAGAGCTCAGAGCAGCAGCTGGGTGCCGACAATCACGTATATTGATCTACTGATCAGCAGTGCAAGCAGCTCTACGAGGTTTTGCAGATCAGGTGTGTCTGCACGGCGCCACGTCTTCCTGAGTGCGAACCAATCAAACTCACCCCAAACTGCCCACAAAGCACCAGAACAAACAGCAGAGAGAAGGAAGACCCGAGTGCACCGGTGACTCCTCTGCATTCAAATCTGAGGTCATCACAGCTGAAGCTTGGACCAAACCGGGCCGTCGACAGGTCGGCGAGCACGGCAGCAAATCTCCAACAGAACGAGCTGCTGCAGAGCTCAGAGAGCTGCGCATAAATAATGATGTCCTGTGTTTCACATCATCTCAGGTTGTATCTGAATAACTCTACGATCTGCTGAGGACCAGATCATCTTCAAAACCAGATCAACAACAAAAGCAGAACAATTTAAGGACCCCACCTGGACCAAACATGATCCAGGTGGGGTCTGCTGACATCAGGAGAGACACACTCAGCCACAATCTAACCTGGCCTTCAGAGAGTGTTAAGAACCAAGTGACAAAGGTCCAGGTGAAGCCCATCAGAATCCACCCCTGACTTATTAGCTGCTGGTGGCTTTGTTGACTTTTCTGCGAGTTAATTAAACTGATCGGTTCTGATGAACTCGAGATACGTATTGGGATTCATCTCAGCTGAACTGGCTGTGTGCTTCAGTTCAGCTCGAGTTTGATTCATGTGGAAACATAGTGACACCAAGGGTGCAGCGGGACCCTCGTTACAGAAGAAGCAGCTCTTCAGAGACAGAGATGCTGCTTATAATCACACACTGCAGTATTCAACAGTGTTAGAAATGCAATCAGAAAGAAATTGTTTAAGTGGCCAATCAGAGTACAGCTCAACACAAACAGCTGACGCACGACCTCAGAGGGGCTTACCGGGTCTGCAGAGACCGGACGCTGGTTCTTGTTGCTCTTGGGAACAGCTACGTACGTCCTGGGAGGCACCTGAGGGGGGAGCGTCTTGCTGCGGGCCACGGGCTTGCCTGATTGGTCGCCGTTGGCCCTCCGACCTTGCCAGCTGTCATTTAGTCGGGACAGCGAGTCGTTGATGGTGTCATAGTTCAGGTCTCCGGAGGTCACTTTGGGCCGATCCACGTTGGGCATGAACAGGTTCACGTCCCGCGGCACGGTGGAGGGTCGGGGGGGCAGGAAGGGGTTCTCGGACACTGCCAGTGGCGGGATGGGGTTTCTTGGTGGGATGGCGGGGGGTGTGTCATCTGGAAGAGCGGGAAAACCCTTTGGCAGAAACCCTGAACTGGATCCGGGAGAGTCCCCAAGGCTGGGCACAGAAGCGTCCCTGAACTTGCAGACTTCAGAACTGTCCAGGATGTATGGGGACTCCTTGACGTAGCCGCCCTGAGGGGGGAGGGCCCTGGCTGGGGCGGACTGTGGAGACTGGGACCCTCCCGCTTGGTTCAGGGAGGATTCGGACCCGGAAAGGCCCATCAGCAGGTTTCCTCCCGGCGGGGAAGGTGTGGACTGGTGGCGCTCGATGGAGGGATTGGGGGTCTTGGAGCCGGTCTGGCTGGGTCCCGTTCCGCTCTTGTCCTGTCTGAGTTTGGACAGGGCATCGTACTCCATCTGCAGGGCCTCAGCCAGGACGATCTCCTTCTGACTGAGACCCAGAGCCTCCAGGCAGCCCCAGCCCGCCTCGCTGCTCTCCTTCTGGGTCTGAGCCGCCGACATGCCACCTCGTAGCAGAGGAGGAGGAAGAGCTCGGTTGAAGCGCTGCTGGAAGAAGCAGTGACGTCACATGGAGCTGCTGATCAGCTGAGGATAGAGAGACAAAGAGGTGGTCAGCCAAAGCTACAACGCTTCACCCTGGAGCTTTATTCTGAAGGAATAACAGGAAGTTAAGGTGAAAATGTGTCGTCTTTCGCAGCATTAATCTGGTTTACGCTCATAAACATAACAAGAACAGCTGCAGCTACGGAATTCATTTGAAAACCTTACTTCGTGATGACAAAGTCGGGTGTCTGCGCCACCGCCCGCTCGGCGGTGAAAGTCCCCAATCAGCCTTTTGGCTGAGGCCAGATAAATATCGCGCTACAGCAGGAAGTCCCTGCGCATCATCATTTTATCAAACTGACTGAAAGTCAATGATTTAAAAACTGGACCAGCTCCAGCAGAACTGACAGGTAATCAATAATAATCAATATTCATCAGTGAGCTTTTGTGTGTGTGGGGGTCAGCAGGATGATCAATAACTGACATTAATCAGAGAAATGACTGATTAAATTCTCATTTTTGATAATCGATCAATAAGTTAAATATAAATGTATTTTTGATAATTGTTCAGTCTTGATAACGATTAATGAAAGCAGCTTTCATCGCCACCTCAGCCCCGCCCCCTCTGCTAACTGACAATCACTCAGATTTAAAGTGTGTCTGTAGCCACGCGGCTCTGAGGCTGGCTGATGGGAGACGCTCATCATCGCTGACGAGCTGATTGGCTGCACACACCTGAACTCGTCCAGGATGCTCAGTGCGCCTGCTGCTGACTGTTTCTGACTTCCAGGCTCCTCCCCCTGAAATCAACGCACGAGCTGACAAAGAGCCGCAGTGTTTGCGTACCTGGAGCATAATTAAAATGAGAAAAACCAAGACAATTGCACACGGGTGTCTCCGACCCGGCTGCAGAAATCGAGACGTTCAAGACCGGCAGACGCGTCACATGGCGTGCGTCGCTGATGCCGCATGACATCAGCAACTGAATCAGAGCCTGGCTGCAGATCTGATTCGTTTCGTCTTCTGTGGGACAAAAACATCCGGGTTATCTGGGATTAAACAATCTGATCTGTGACGTCAGCTCGTCAGTGAGGAGCGGCTGAAATCTGTAGCCTGCGCTATGAGACCGGCTCCAGGTAAAGGTGCGTCTGTGTGCGTGCTCAGGTGGACTTTTGTACCTTCTGTGGGCGCCAGCAGGTGAGATAAAAGCTGCTGATTCGTCACAGGTAATAAAGTTCAGACGTGTGCCGATCAGCTGAAGATGAAACTGAACGCAGTTCCTGTTTTTTCCTTTTTCTCGGTTAGACTAAAAAGAATAAACGAACACAGTCGCTGACATGTTTCACCTGCTCGTTAGTTCAGAGTCAGCGTTATAAACTGACGTCGTCTTCATCTCATCTGTCGTCACAGCTCGTCTTCATCACGGCCTGTGCGAGTGTCGTCAGCACGTTAAATCGTGAACTGTGACTGCAGACGCGTGCGACTCGTCCGGACCACACGCACGCTTTAACCTAAGTGTGCCCTACATGTTATGCAGCCACCTGTCACCAGGCGGAGTCACAGCCCTGACGTTGCTACAGAAATGTGTGATAACACGCGATTAATCTAAGGCTGAATTTATTGCTGGTTACTCTGAAGGTGAAGAAGCGAGACGGTGGATATGACCTTTGCTGAAGGGTGGGTGGGCTCTCCCAGAGATGGGGCAAGGAGGCCGCTGCTCCTCCTCACCAAGGCGGTCACCTCGTCGGCGAGGGGCTCTGAGCGCAGGTTTTCACACTTGTCGCTGACTGAAGAAGTCACCTGATGATGATGAAACGCTTCACTGAAAACGTCCGGATGAACAGAATCAACTTTTTAGGGCTTCCTCACCTGGATGACTGAGCACAGCCTGATACGGTTTGCTCTCCATACATAATCTCCTCATTCTAAAAGCTGTATTAAAGTTTTGTTACAGAATAAAAATAAGATTGTGGGGCGATCGTGGCTCAAGAGTTGGGAGGTCGTCTTGTAATCGGAAGGTTGCCGGTTCGAGCCCCGGCTCTGACAGTCTCGGTCGTTGTGTCCTTGGGCAAGACACTTCACCCGTTGCCTACTGGTGGTGGTCAGAGTCCGGCAGCCTCGCCTCTGTCAGTGCGCCCCAGGGTGGCTGTGGCTACAATGTAGCTGCCATCACCTGTGTGTGGATGGGCGCAGTAAAGCACTTTGGGGTCCTTAGGGACGAGTGAAAGTGCTATACAAATACAGGCCATTTAAGAGGAATTAAAAAAAAAAAAAAAAGAGCAGATGACAGTGTTGACCTCACAGGTTCAAGGCTCTAAGCAACAAGTGTGACGAAACCATGAATCATTAATCAATGCTCAATCAGGTGGATCAAGACTACTTATATTTATACGTCTTATCCGGTTTCTTTATCGATGTTTGCTGTAAACAGAACAGGTTTCACCAGTTACAGGCCTGCCCCGGTAATGACGTCATAGCCACATATTTTTGTTTGCAACTGTGAAAGCGTTTGCTGCACAGAAACACGAGCCCATCAACTGTGAAAATACACACTTTAGTTCAAGTTAATCATAACTGTAAGAGAGGTGTGGGTGACGTCATAGCGGACCCTGAACCTGTTAGTTTGCTAGCGGACAAACTGCGCAGACTCAGCGGAAAACAGGTGGCAGGTGTGATGACAGCGGAGCTGACTGTAATGAGTCCAAACATCTGAGCAGCAGATGCACAGTTACAGCGAGTCCTACCAAACTCCATTCAAAATACACGCGTTTTAACATCTTTCCCAGCGAGGGGCTCGGACCCGCGCAGTACTGCGGCGCCGTCAGTAACATCCGGTCACCTGCAGCCTGCGGGCCCCTGTAAACACGCCGGGCCTCTGCTGATCGGTCGTTGCTGTGCTTTTTTTTGGAAGTCGAATTTCCCAGAGGAACCCACCCGAGGGATTAATAAAGTTCTATCTTATCTTATCTGATGGGGGCTTTGGGGGGGGGGTTTCCACCCACATCGCGCCGCGGAGGGCGGTGGCGAGCACCCGCTCTGATTCTTAGTGGTAAACACCAACCTCCGACTACAGCGACCACCCACGCGGACCAAACACAGGCCGAATGACCCAAACCCGAACACAGATCCCGGGTCAGGGCCCAAAAGCAGCCCAGGTCCACAAGGACGAGAATCGGCTTATTTATGGAGGTTTTCCAACAGAGTTTGGTTGAAGCTCCTCTCCGAAGAAAGACGTCCGGTGAAGCAAAGGGACCGGCCGCGGCCACAGCCACCCCCCGCCCTCCGGACACAAGTGCGTCAGAGCCGTTAGCAGTGCGGCGGCAGGTGCGGACTCTTACCTGAGTCGGTGCTCGCGGTGCCCGGGAGCCATTTTACACCGTGTACCGTCCCACAAATCACACCGGTCCCTCCGCCGGGTCTCCCGGCAGATTAACGCTCTGCGCTCGCAACTACGGAGGTTTCCTCTAAGCACTGGAAGCACCGGCTCCGCGCGCTCAGCCTGTGGCGAACAAAGCAGGCGGCTCCGGCGGTGCTCCAGCCGGGAACGACGAACTCTGCGTCTGTCTCTGCCGCCAGCTGCGGACCTGCGCAGTCAAGCCGCAGAGAGCACCACTCTTTCCAAACCTTTCCAAAATAAAGCGGAGATGACGTCACATCATTCAATAACTGCAGCGGACGACTCCCGGGGGTCCAGGCCCCTCAGCCTGAGTTCAGTATGTAGCCCACTGAGCTATGACACGTAATATTTTAATGAACAAAAATCCCTTGTTCACATGCTGTGAAAAATGTCTGAACATTTTATTTACTGCCACATTTAAACTACAGAAGATGAGCCGAGTGCATTCAGCTTTCCAAAAACCTTCAAAATAAAAGCTGTGTAAGACTTTAAACCCCCAACATTTTTTTTGTTGGCTTTTTCTGATTTTTCAAGACTTGAATAAACAGATCTGACCAATCATAGCACTGCGTTTGGTAACAAGCATCATCGTAGCATCAGTACTAAATACACAGTGATGTGAAAAAGTAAAATAATCCTGTTTTCCCTCAGACTCAAAGCTAGGTGCCTCCCAGGGTCAGTCGGCTCTGTGAAATGATTTCTTTGACATCCGGAAGTACGTCTGAAAGCTTCGACTCCGGGATCAAACCAGGAAATTCTCCTCCTGCTGCCTTTTCCTGAGAATCCAGTCTTCACCTAGAAACATCAGAACCAGCTCAATGCCACTTTCTGTCCACTCCATTTTTTTCACAGCATGATTTTTCAGGAATCATTTTTCGGTATTTTCAAGTGAGTTAATACCCTACACGACGTGTGCGGAACCAAAAACATCTGAATTTCAAGTCGTTTATTCGTTACATACTGAGTGTATAAAGGCCTAGGGTGGGTGTTTAGTCTGTTTAAACCCAACTCTGGTTGGTTTTCTTTTCGGTGTGGTTCGTTGGTGCAGGTGTGAATACAGTAAGCATACTTGGACCAAAACAACAGAGACCCTTTTGGAGAAGGTGTTCTCGATATGGTTCCAAACCAACTCCAGAGAGGTTTGTTAATGGTGTGAACAGGATCAGACCTCGATCTGAACCAACAGCCCAGCTACTGTAGCCATGTCTGCATTGTATTCTCAATGTGGGAAGCTACTATGAATGTGCACAGGTCTGTACAGGCTGGCAGCTAGCTGGTTAACTTAAATTTTCAGTTTTCTCACACACCACATTCCTCCTGTGTTTAGTTTTACTGCTCCTGTCCCAGACACATGTGACCAGTGGGCAGACTGAACATTCTCACGTTGTTTGTGGTGATGCATTTTGGTTCGCTTGGAGTTCACTTCAATGTTTCTCTGTGTGAAAACTAACCAAACCACTGGGAAAAACTAACCAACATGGTAAGTGTCCTTACCATGTTGGTTTTGGGGGAGTACAGATTTCAAACATGCCTTATTAAAGTCCCCAGCAACAACATGAACGCCCTCTGGATGTAAACAATGATAACTATGGCTACTGTTAGCTCGCAGGTAGATAAAAGGGCCCGCACTGAATGGACATGGCCTCCAAGTCTGGTGAGCAGTGACTTTTTATAATTCTGTATGCATTATGGCCCCCCTCCCTTACCAGAGTTTTGTTGCGGACCTGGCTCAGGTGCAGGGAGAGGAGTGCCGTCTGTGTTGCTTGCTGTTCCAGACAATAGCCCATGGAGCACCTGCTGGTCTCACAATCTCTGAATACTGTGTGTCTAATCTAAAGTAAAGTCCAGGTTCAGGCTATGGATGATATCTATCGATTCCTGACGAGTGAAAGTGATCAGTGATTGCAGCAAGTCACAATAAAAAGCATAAAAAACACAAAAACGTGCACAGTAGTCGGGAGCGCTGTGACACCGCGTACACGTCTGTACGCACCACCAGCTTGGCGACTCGTGAGTTTACTACCTCATTAACTGATCTGGACCAGAATAAACAACTATATGTGTGAAAACACCCTCAGACTCCGACATCCACCACAAATGAAACATCATTTAGAATTTAGACCTTTTTATAAAGAACAGGTCGGCTGAGTCTGTGCAGAGCATGATTTGTGGACGGGTCAACAGTTGTTCTCACTGTTTTGTGGGCTGTAGATTAAGGCTGGACTCAAAAGCAGACTCAAATGAGGCGCTGTGACTGAGTCAGAAACCGCAAACAGTCATTGAGAAACCCGTAGCAGTCAATGAGTGTGACAAGACAGGAGAGGCCGACAGTCCTGATCCTCAAGGATCGCCAGAAGGAACCGGCCCTATCCAATTACTGGCCAATAACCTGCATCACTACCACATGGAAGCTCCAGTCAAGCATCATAGTGACTAGGATGAACAGGGATATTGCCTACATGAGTGGGACACAGAAAGGAATCAACAGGAGCACCCGAGAGGCAAAACACCAGCTACTGGAAGAAAGAGCAGTTCCCCAAGACTGCAAGACTGTGCACTGCTTGGATTGATTACAAGAAGGCCTACGACTCAGTGCCCCACACCTGGATCCTGGAATGCCTAGAACTATACAAGATCATCAGGACCCTAAGAGCCTTCATCAGGAACCCAGTGGGGATGTGGCGTACAATACTGGATACTTCAAACACACAGCAAAAGTCATCATCAAGTGTGGGCCCTACCAAGGAGATGCTCTGTTCCCACTGCTGTTCCAGGTTGAACCCCCTCAGTGAGATCATCGACACAACTGCCCATGAATCCGACTACGGAACGAAGCAATCGTCAGTCGCCACCTCTACATGGATGACATCAACTTGTATGCCAAGAGTGAACGAGACATCAATTCGCTGATCCACACCACTAGAATCTACAGCAAGGACACTTTAGAATGTCTTTCGGACTGGAGAAGTGCAGTCAAACAAAGAAAGCCCCAACAATCATATGACCCCTTTTGAGCAAGCACTTTGGCAACAGTGAGAAGGAAGATAAGTAGTGGCTTGATGAGCCAGGCTGGTTAAAGCAGAAACAGGGAGAGAACAGAGTTGGTGCAGAGAAGTCGAGGAAACGATAAAGAAGCCGACTGACCCTAACCCTGAAATCTGGCAAGGATTGGATGCTTGAGCTGGTCCTTAAATGTCAGAGGTGACTCCAGCTGAGGCCTGACTGCAGAGAGAGAACCCACCCACGCCCGGAGCGAGGAGAAACCACACCTGGCCTGGACTCAAAGGTGGGGAAAAAAGAGACTCCAAGGGTGTGTTCCAAAAGTCCCTCCTATCTCCTACTTCTAACCTCTGTTCCTTGACCTCAGTCACATTTCCAGTATTGGAAACGTGGGTAGGAGAATCGCTAAAAACTTAAGAAAAGAGAAGAACTGCGTGCTGAGAACTGGAACAGCCTCATACTTGTCTCACCGCTGTGAGAGACGAGTATATGTCCACCAGATGTCCACAATATTGAACCTACAATTTATAGATGATGGACTACAAAATGTGCACTTTACTTTGCCACTATATTTTCTAAACCCGGTGTTAGAAGTGACTTCTCTCTGCTGAATCTGTGACAAATAAAAGTGTTAGTGTGTCAGATTAATGGGGCCTTAACCCTCACCCTCAATGTTGCCATTAAACTAGAAAGCCAAGCACGCATACATGCATGTGTCACAGTAACGTGGGACGGCTCGTGATCAGACGGTAAATGGCATTCCTGTACTTCTGCACATCGTCCAGGTCACCTGTTCACACAGACTTCAGTTTGTAATGATGCAGCTCTCCTGTAGATGAATCCCGAGCTCCACCTGAGTCCTAATCCTCAGACCCTCAGACCTTTGCACAGTGCTCACTGGTTTCTGTCACAAGAGTTATTTGTTAAATCCAAAGCAGACTGATTCTCCTTCAGCCTCCTCTCATGTATCTGCCTCGCTGTTTTCAGAGACAAACACTTGAACCTGAGCTCACACTGGATTATTTTGGTTAGCGGACCTGCAGCGCCCTCCCTCGCCCTCCCTCCTCAGGATTGTTGAGCCACTAATTAACATTCTCTCAGCTGATTGTTGGTTTTTACTGTGAACTGCTAATTGTTAGATCACCCTGTGATGTCACAATAATTTACCTCATTGAATAAATCTGTCCAATATAAGATAAAAAAAATCAAATCTCAGTTTGTTATGTTTTCCTGCTGTGATCCAGTGGAGCATCTTTCCTGTTTAGGAATTCTGTGAGTGCAGTAAAATTCCTCCATCATCACTGATCCCAGTTGACCTGAACATGAATCCTAAATCCTGTAACACAACAAAGGACATTATACTCAAACACACTTTGATCAGTTACTATAGATCATAATGATGAGCTCATACAGGAACAACTCCACAGGAAGTCGTTTTTATTACAGCAGGGTGGCGTTCAGAGTTCAGCTGTGAGTTTGCCCTTTGACCCGGGGGATGGTGTCAGGGTTTCAGCCTCGTTTGCAGGGAACCAGAGCTGCATGGAACATAGTTGCAGTGACTGCTGAGGCCGTTATGACGTGCTTATTTAAAATGAAATAAGGAAGGAAGCTGTGCAGGTGCACAAACAAGCGAAGAGGTGAATTTGATGATTTGACAACTGAAATGGATGCGATTGGTTCGTTGCCTCTGTCAGCTTCATGCAGATATGCTCTTTTTTCCCCACAGAGAGATGATTATGGGTAATTTTTTCTTTTATGGTTAAAATGTTATTTGTGAAGAAGTTCATGAAGTCATTACTAGTTAACGTTAAAGGGATGGTTGGCTCAACAGAGCTCTGACTGTTTGTCAGCCTGGCTACAGAGCTGAAGAGAAACCTGGGGTTGTTCTTATTTTCTTCAATCAGTGATGAATAGTAAGATGTTCTGGCTTTGTGGAGGGCTTTCTTATAAAGCAGCAAACTATTTCTCCAGGCTAAATGATGATCCTCTAAATTTGTGACACGCCATTTCCTCTCCAGATTACGAGTCATCTGCTTTAGGCTATGTGTTTGAGAATTATACCACGGAGTCAGGTACTTCTGATTAGAGACCTTAGTTTTCACTGGAGCTACAGTATCCAGAGTCGTACGTAGTGAGGAGGTGAAATTATTAACAAGATATTCGACCTCTGTTGGGGTAGCGTTCAATGGAGTAATCTCCAAATATGAGACGGTATTTTCAACCTGTGTGAAGTACACAAAGCAAAAAACAGCCTTTCAGTGTGAAAAGGACACGCTTTACACTACAGAGAAAGGTTCACTGCTTCGGGGTTTTCATCTTTCTCCTTTAAAAATAAGCAGGAATCATCTGCCAGCTCGTAAAATCTGAATTCAGTAATGCTTGAAAAGAAGTTTTGCATCCAGCAACCAGCAGGAACAGAAATATGGAGACTGCACAGCCTTGTTTTAAACTTAGCGAGTTGGAATCAGAGTGTAGTCATCCTCACAGGACTTCCTGATTAAATACATCCGTTAAAAAAAAAAGGTTTTTAACAGTTAGCTCCATCCCTCGCTTTTCCAAGATGGAGATAATGGAAAACATCTGGATGTGATCTTTCAGAAACCAGCAGGTGAAGTCACAGTAGCTCTGTCATCTTTAAAGCGTGTGGTTCTGTGAGAGCAGCATTCGTAACAGGCGCGAAGCTTTCTCACGCTCTCTGCACGTCTGTCTGGCGAGAACCAGCTTCTTCTGAAAGGTGAGCATGGGAATCTTCGCCATCATTACCTGCACTCACACATGCAACCAGGTGCTTTGTGAAACTGTTAGCTCCAGGAGTGAAAACACTTCCAAACAGTCCAGATGTGTCTGCGCTGGAGTTAAGAATAGGTGAGGAAATGGAAATAAAGCAGATGTTGTTTATCAGATCAGACTGGTGACCCCTGCAGAGTGAGGCGTGAACCATGGCCAGACCGCCGACTTACAGACTCCTGGGCTCAGGTGTTTGGTGGCCCCTCATTAACCTTTTCTGATGATCACAACTTTTCCTTTCTCCAGTAATTAGCCTCAGCCTAAAGTAAGATTTACACACCTGTACAAAGAACAGTTCTAACTGGAGAACACTGCACCTTACTTCCTGTTTAAAATGCTTCAGAATAAGTGCTCACAAAGGTGCCCGGAGGGGTGTCAGGCCTCCAAACTGACAAATAAAATACAATTCAACTGAAAGCTTCACATGATTCTTTGTTTTAAACATAAAAAACAAACGATCATTCGAGTTAGTCGAACTCAAACTTCTTCCACTCACAGGCTGAGCAGGAGCACAGCGCCACCTGCTGGATAAACAGAACTCAGCTCCACCCAAATGGCACATCATCAGGAATGTGAGGAAAAACGTTTCCTCGGCTCCTCCTCTGTGGTTTCAGCTTTATATTCACCATCACTAACATGTAAATGATTGATTCTCTCTTTACTGGTGGTTTTTGTCTCTCATATAAGTCATTTTTAGACACTTTGTTTTCTCCGTTTCTTTCACTTGAAGCTAAGAATTACATTTCATCCATATAAATCTGTTCTTATTGATAAAAAGACACTAAATTCCTGCGCTGAGGTAGCCAGCGCAGGACAATGAAGACGTGCAGGAGACCAGCACTGCAGGCAAACATGACCTCCATTGTCTGCTCTCCATTAATGAAGCAGGTAACAAAACAAGCACTGAAGCTCAGAGAAGCTCTGACGGCAAAGTGACTGAGAAATAAAGGACTGCAGACCCTATTCTTAATGTGATCCAGATGTGTAAGGTCAGGTTTCCTCTAGCAGCTGTGGATCATCCAGCAGGGGGCAACAGGTGATGCTCATGTTTGCAGACGATGCTGTACATGACATAGGGAACGTAGAGCAGAGCAGCATGAGAGGAGGTGGTGTCAGCAGCACAGTTTCACACTTTAAATGAAATCTGCAGGAGAAACCAGACAGCAGGGTTAGTTCTTTATTGATCAACAGACACGTGAGAGGCGTCAAGCTGAACACGATAAAAGACACAAATACAAACAGTACAATTTGAATCCCCGTCTCCACAGTAAAAGTCTAAATTGCACAAAAATTATCCCGTCAGAGTCCCGTGAGCACAGGAAGTAAGGCTTCCCCGAGAGGAGCTCGCAGGCTCGAATCACATGAGTCTGAGTTAGAGCTTAAAATCTCTAAAAAATCTCTAATGAAACTGTAAAATGTGCCACAGATAAAGGAAGCTCACTGAGGTTTGTAGTCATGTCAGTGTTTCATCAATCTATGTGATTAGCATGGTGAAGATGAGAGAGGAAGGACAAAGTGATCCCAGTATCTGATCTGTGAGAGTCTCACAGGTGAGCTTAGGCACAAGTTCAGTGCAGGAGAGCAAACAACACACTCAGGCAACGTCCACACTGGCCCGGATAGAAACGGCGTTTTCGTCTGAAGACGCTCCGCGTCCACACAAGCGTTTTCAGTCATTTTCACAGAGTTGTGCGTCCACACTGAAACAGCTGCAAACGCTGACGTTCCAGTGCTGCGCATGCGCCTGCCTCATTTCTGTCTGCCGCTTATTTACTTTCCTGCTCTTTGAAACGTCGCAGGAAAAGCAGCGAGTTTTTCAAATGGACTAACAATGAAGT